>NC_069505.1:289242787-289510287 GCF_027579735.1 Bombina bombina
GTTAAGTTGCCTAATAATTATGCGCAGTAATAGTCACCTGCACACACAGATATCCCCCTAAAATAGCTAAAACTAAAAACAAACTAAAAACTACTTCCAAAAATATTCAGCTTTGATATTAATGAGTTTTTTGGGTTCATTGAGAACATGGTTGTTGTTCAATAATAAAATTAATCCTCAAAAATACAACTTGCCTAATAATTCTGCACTCCCTGTATATAATATACATATATATATATATATAAATATATATATATATATATGGGTGAGGAGTAAGGGTCCCAGATTGCAGCGCTCATAGAAGGGAGGGAACATAAATAGAAAACAATTTATGGTGCAGTATGAATATACTAGTACTGTATACAGTGTAGCACAAATAGTTAGAATAATGCTCACCTTTTTTGACCTCAAACATATGAGGTATGTTGAGAGCGTTGAGAGCGTTGAGAGGAATTAATCCCTATCTGTGTTAAAGATGATAATCCCTTGGTGACCTGCTGGAGTATGGTGCTTCCTTCTTATGGTGTCTTTAAGATGTTATATTCTTCTCCTCTGTGGAGTATGGTATCTTTATCTTTCTATAGGAGATGGTGAACTTCTTCTGTATACGGTTTGGTAATTTCGTTCTCTATGGAGTATGGTATATTCCTTTTATAGAAACAATGATGTAGTTCTCCTCTGTGGAGTATGGTACATTTTTTCTAAAAAAAGGGAAGTATGGTAGAAAACTTTTTCTTGAGCTTGTTCCTTATTCAAATCCCACTAAGGCCCACTAAGGGGCGAAACGCGCCATGCCTGACGTTTTGTGAAGCGGCAACTGTTTGAAGTGGAGTGCTAAGTCCCTGGCAGCTGGTCTAAAGCGTACCGGGTTACTATGATGTGGTTCTAACAACTGACAAGCACACAGCAGTCTTGAATAAGAAGTTCCGGTTTTGTAAACACAAGGAGGCATTAACCGCAATGGAGCCTTAACACAAACTGCTTTGTTTGGAGAATTACCAGGATCCGGCATGAGACATATGCAAAGTTTGGAGTGATCAAGTGGTAATTATACAAGCTAGTGTTGGAGCATATACTGGAACTTTGTACCGCGAATGTGGTGAGACTGCTTGCTCAGTAATTCTATTTCAAGTTGGTTTTCCAATCAGTAACGCTGGAACTGCTTCTTTGTAACTCATTTCATTTACAGAGCGTGTGATTCACACTAAGTGCTCTGTTAAAACGGACATTTGTTAATCTGTGTCTCTTTGAAATAATGTTGCAACAATTTATCTTTCACATGTTTGTTTGTTTGTAACAGTGCATAGTTAATGAATTGTTATATACTTCGAACAATTACTTGCAATAACCGTAGTTTTACGGTAGTGTGTCAGATAAAAGTATTTACCAGGCCTGGTTTCAATAGTCACTCCTTTTATTGTAATTAAGGGTTTTGGGAATTTTCGTTTTTGACATGTGTAGGTTTAGCAAATAAACCACTTGTTATTTATGCAATTTGAGTGCTGCCTTGTCATTCTTTTTCACAGCATTTAATTTTTGCTGTGACTACTCTCTATTTATTTATTGAATATTACATTATGACTGCTAGCACCAAAATTGTTTTTGTTTGTGATCAAGATAGAGTGCACACATTTCATTAATTAGTATATATATATATACACCTTTAAAATAAATGCCTTTAAGAATGTACATGCTTCTCACACTGTTTTTACTCTCACTGCCATATTCTCTATGCACAGTTTTCATCCTATTGGCTGATTTGAAGAATCAAATCAGCCAATAGGAATGCAAGGGTACCCCTATATAAAAGGGGTACCTTGCATTTAATTTTCAGTGTGTGGCTGGAGATCGCATGAAGAGAACCTCAGTGTAGTGCGGATGAAGAGGACTACTGATGCCGACTCCAATGGGTTGAAGCTAGAAGATGGACTGCGGCCTGGATGAAGATTGTAGAAGATGCTCCACTGATGGATGAAGATGTATCTCCCGGGTTGAGGAGGAGTGTCGCCCTTCATCATTGGTGAGTACCAATTTGGGGCTTAATGTTAGTTAGTTGTTTTTTTTAGATAAGGTTTTTTTTTTTAGGAGTTAATAGTTTAATTAGGTACTTTGCATTGTGGTGGATGGTGGTTTATGGATTAATAAATTTAATTAGTGAATGCGATGTGCGGGAATTGCGGTTTAGGGGTTAATACATTTTATTAGTGATTGCAATGTTGGGAGATGGCGGTTTAGGGGTGCAATATACTGGCATAAGTTACTGGAGATGCCAGAAATCTGTAGTTGCGCACATTTCTGAACCTCAACAGTTTTTCTGACTATTTTAGTTTTTCTGATATTATATTGCGGTGTGTGCTATGTGATTCACCGATGTACAAGGTGAACTTACGGGCGACGTGGGTTTCAGCAGTTGCACTGAAAAATACGCAACATATGTGGGGGGTTTAGTTTAGAGGGGGGTTAGGTGTTATTTTAGTTTGCGTTTGAGGTATGTGGCGGTATAGGGGTTAATAGTATAGTACTTGCGGTGGGTATGTGGTAGAATAGGGGTTAATATGATAGATACTTGTGGTGGGTATGTGGCGGTTTAGGGATAATAGAATGGATACTTGTAGTGCGATAGTTGCGTTATTGGGGTTAATAGGATAGATACTTGAGGTGGGCTTGTGGCAGTATAGGGGTTAATAGGATAGACACGGTGGGTATGTAGAGATTTAAGGGTTAATAGGATAGATCATTGAGTTGGTACGTAGCGGCTAAGATCTTTATTAGTGTAGTGTTAGTTTGCGATTGTGGGGTACTTCAGTTTAGGGGTATTAGGATTAGTGGTTAGATACAGTTCATTTATAGGAAAGGATTCCAATTTTGGGTGCTGTCTATAGCTAGCATCGCCGACCAATGGCATGTATAGTAAACTCCTCTCGGCGATGCCGCTATATCGGGAGCTTGAAATATTTTGACAGGCTCGCTTGACATAGAGCAGATCCTTTGGAATATTTCTCCGCCTCGTAGCACTTACGATCATCGGGGCCCCAGAACCTGCATAGTGAGATAAACTGGTCTCAAGCTAACATTTGTCATATAAAAGTATCAGTGGGACGTCATCTTACTGATCAGATGATAATCTCACCAGAGAGGAGAGCTTTAGATAATCAGTCGAATAGTCAGTATTTATGTATCTGTATTTTATTTGTTTCTATTAACAGCAATCACATTTATTTAACAGTTATGTGTAGATGAATAAAAGGGATTTTTGTAAAGATTCAAACAGCTTCTATAAAGAAAATCATTTTCTTCAAATCTCCCTGTTCTTGAGCAGAAAATAGTACTCAGAATAATAGCTTCAGGAACCAAATTCCTGATAACAATCTAAAACACTGAGGGGAACTCATCATATTTCACAGATTTTGATATGATCATATAATCTGGGAAGTCTGACACCGCTTACTTTACTTCAGCAGCGGAAGGTGCTGTACACTTTACTTTTTTCCTATTATCAGAGGTCTATAAAATAGCGAGACGGACAGCAGTGAGTGCAGACACATAGGCAAAGAGCCGAACAATAAAACATAACACAGATAGACTAACTGCGTTGTATCTGTCCTAGAGACAAGTGGCGCCTCTTGCCAGACTGCTTGTCAGACATGAAATTATTTTACCTGCTTTTTATTTATTTTCATTTTAAGCTCTGGAAACATCTTGTCCACATGGGGACTAAAATCAGGTTGTGCAGGTAGTGAGATGTGAGATCTGTGGTCAGCAGCGAAGTGATAAAATACAGCGTCTCACTGAAACAGCCGCCTTCTGTTTTATCAGCTGCAGATAAAGTGCTGTAGTGGTTAATTTGATGAATGGAGCATATTCACTCTTCACACAAGCTGAAGGAGACATTTGTCTGCTGTTGTTTTATAAAGGTGACTGGAAATACAAAATCCAGACAGGGACTTCCAAAAAAATGGTACATCACTGGGAAGTAATGACTATCACGGCGTCCGGCAAACCTTATATGCAGGGCAAGAGGTTTTTATATATATACTTATAGAACTGTAGGTTGTGACACAGGTAAGAACTACAGGTCCAACAAGTCTGCCCACATTCCCTATAAATTGTAACCTTAATTAGTTTGTAGCGTAGCTGTATGCTTTTTACCAAGTATTATAGCCTTATGCCTATCCCAGGCATTAATTAGTATATAGGAAAACCTTATGCTTATCCCAGGCATTAATTAGTATATAGGAAAACCTTATGCTTATCCCAGGCATTAATTAGTATATAGGAAACCCTTATGCTTATCCCAGGCATTAATTAGTTTGTAGCATAGCCTTATGCTTAGCCCAGGCATTAATTAGTAAGTAGGATAGCCATATGATTAGCCCAGGCATTAATTAGTAAGTAGGATAGCCTTATGCTTATCGCAGGCATTAATTAGTACATAGGATAGTCTTATGCTTAGCCCAGACATTAATTAGTACATAGGATAGTCTTATGCTTAGCCCAGGCATTAATTAGTATGTAGGATAGTCTTATGCTTATCCCAGGCATTAATTAGTACGTAGGATAGCCTTATGCTTATCCCAGGCATTAATTAGTATGTAGTATCACCTTATGCTCATCCCAGGCATTAATTAGTACATAGGATAGCCTAATGCTTATCCCAGGCATTCCTTAGTTTGTAGCATATCCATATGATTAGCCCAGGCATTAATTAGTAAGTAGGATAGCCTTATGCTTATCGCAGGCATTAATTATTGCATAGGATAGTCTTATGCTTATCATAGGCATTAATAAAACCTACTGCCCTCCAGCATGTGATCATGTTCTCTTTTTCTGGTGTTGTGTTTTTTGTATAAAAGCCTCAACTTTATTAAGTCCCTTAATATAAAAAGTTCCTATCATATTACCTCTCACTGCTCTCCTCTAAGCTATACATATTTATGTCACAGAGTCTCTGAGTTTTATTGTTTAGATAGGGTACCATTTAGTTGCCCTCTTTGAAAAAATGTATATCCTTTTAGAGATATGGGGGAATATCTATCAAGCCGTCAACTTTTTTGAATTCGACAGCACCAATACGCTCGCCTAACATCGCCTAACATCGCAGCCGCAGACCTGAATACGATCTCCATATTTATAAAAAAAGCCAGCAAAAAGCAGCGCACCAAGTACGGTGATGAGCAGCGGACTGTTGTTAACTAACAGTCATCGATCTCGCTGCTATTCGGCTTTTTACCAACTTTATTTATATCCTGTCACTAAACTCTGCCACTATACTAAAATGTTTAACCCCCTATCCCCCCTCTCCCGGACCCCGCCGCAACTAAATAAAAGTATTAACCCCTATCCCGCCGCTCCCGGGCCCCACCGCAACTAAATAAAAGTATTAACTACTATCCCGCCGCTCCCGAACCCCACCACAACTAAATAAAAGTATTAACCCCTATCCCGCCACTCCCGGACCCCACCACAACTAAATAAAAGTATTAACCCCTATCCCGCCACTTCTTGACCCCACCGCAACTAAATAAAAGTATTAACCCCTAAACCCCTGGCCTCCCACATCACTACCACTAACTAAACCTATTAACCCCTAAACCACCAGCCCCCCACATCGCCATAAACTAAATTAAGCTAATAACACCTAAACCTAACAACCCGCTAACTTTACATTAAAATTACAACATCCCTATCTTATAATAAATTAAAACTTACCTGTAGAATTAAATTAATAAACTATATTAAACTATTAATTAACCTACCCTAACTATTATACTAAAATTACATTAAACTAACAATTAAATTAACTATATTACATATTAAAAAAAATCTAATCCTACTCAAATTATTTAAATTTACAATTAAAAATTACTAAATTACAAAAAAAATAAACGCTAAGTTAAAAAAAATAAAAAACACTAAATTACGAAAAAAAACAAACCACAGTTTCAAAAATAAAAAAGAATTACACCTAATCTAATAGCCCTATCAAAATAAAAATGCCCACCCAAAATAAAAAAACCCTAGCCTACAATAAACTACCAATGGCCCTTAAAAGGGCCTTTTGCGGGGCATTGCCCCAAAGAAATCAACTCTTTTACCTGTAAAGAAAAATACAAACACCCCCAACAGTAAAACCCACCACCCACACAACCAACCCCCCCAAATAAAAACCCTATCTAAAAAAACCTAAGCTCCCCATTGCCCTGAAAAGGGCATTTGTATGGGCATTGCCCTTAAAAGGGCATTTAGCTCTTTTACATGCCCAGACCCTACCCGACGATCCACTTATAGTTTTTGAAGTTCCGCTTGAAGGTTCCATCCAGCCTGCAAGAACTCTTTATCCGGACGGCAAGAAGTCTTCATCCGGGCGGCCTCTTCCATCTTCATCCAGCCAGCGAAGTCTTCATCCATGCGGCTTCTTCTATCTTCATCCATCCGGCGTGGAGCGGGTTCATCCTGAAGACATCCGACGAGGAGCTCCTCTTCAATCCAAGATGGCGTCCCTTGCATTCCTATTGGCTGAAAGGTTCCAATCAGCCAATAGGATTAGAGCCGCTAAAATCTTATTGGCTGTTCCAATCAGCCAATAGGATTTGAGCAGCTCTCATCCTATTGGCTGTTTCAATCAGCCAATAGGATGAGAGCTCAATCGTATTGGCTGATTGGAACAACCAATAGGATGAGAGCTTCTCAAATCCTATTGGCTGATTGGAACAGCCAATAGGATTTTAGTGGCTCTAATCCTATTGGCTGATTGGAACCTTTCAGAAAATAGGAATGCAAGGGACGCCATCTTGGTGACGTCACTTGCATTCAAGATATATATATATAGATAAATATACACATTGCTAAAGATGTATTTGCATGTATATTGATATGTTTATATATGTATTTACTGTAAATATTTTACATTACAATGTTCTGCACGTAACAGAATATGTTCCATGTATTTCTAAATAGATATTACTATAATAACTAGTAATAATAACTAGTATTTATATAGCGCCTTTCTCCCAGTGGGACTCAAATCGCTTTTTCAGTGCTCGCTCTTGGAATTAACCAAATCAGCATCTGAATAGTAATAGTTGTTATTATTACCCAATTTAATGGTACTCATTTTATCGACCACGGAAGGTTGAAAGGCTGAGTCGGCCCTGCTGTGATTTGAACCTGTGACCTTTGGATCTTTGAACAGGATTTTGTTGTCAGGGCATTTTATCAACTGAGCTACCTCATATATCTGCATATCTATACCTATATGCAACTATATATATATATATGTATCATTATACATTTGTGCCAAAAAACATCAGATAAATGTATAAATATTTATTTATGAATAAATGGAACATATTATGGGGCCAATTTACCAAAGTGCGAGCGGACATGATACGATGTAGCGTATCATGTCCGCCGTACATCGATAAATGCCGACAGCATACACTGTCGGCATTTATCATTGCACAAGCAGTTCTGGTGAACTGCTTGTGCAGTGCTGCCCCCTGCAGATTGGCCGCTAGCAGGGGGTGTCAATCAGCCCAATCGTATAGGATCGGGCAGATTGAAGACCGCATCCTCAGAGGCAGTGGACAAGTTATGGAGCAGCGGTCTTTAGACCGCTGCTTCATAACTACTGTTTCTGGCGAGCCTGAAGGCTCGCGCAGAAACAGGGGCATCAAGCTCTATTCGGAGCTTGATAATGCAGTCCCATTGTGTTATGTTAAGAAGATTGGAATATGTCGGGGTAGCACAATTGCAAAAATTACCTCTATGGAGGGATACGTGAACGTGCACCCAATGTTAGGTGTTCAAATTTTTACGCTATTCGGGTTACCACTTGCACAAAATACATTTTTTTTTTACTTTTATTACCAGCGCAACCCGACTAGTACAAAAAGCCTAACTCTAGCTGTGTTTTTGTATTTGCACAGATAACAAACTGACATCATCACACCAAATTAGTTGTCAGATAACAGCAAATATATATATTGCTGAAGTGTTGCTCAGTTGATCTTCTTAATACAGAAATATACATTTGTGTTTAATTTAAATTTATTGGTGAAAAATAATGCATGCTGTGACCTTGTGTATAAATTTTGGACACCTGTGTTTACAAAATAAGTACTGCAGCAGGTAAGTGCACCTAGAAAAGATAAACATATAGGTCTGTTGTCTATCTGAGCTTTTACATAACACATCTGAACTACTCACCGAATTCCTTGTCTGACAATGCTATATAAATGGTATTAGTTCGGCTTATAACATAATGTTTTGGTGCCATAAACAGCCCCCTCACCCTGTGCGCTTGACTGCTGAGCCTTATTATCCTCTGGCGCTGCTAGATGATAGGGGTTAAAGCACAATTATTTATATTGACCTCTGCTCAATATAAATCAATACACAATTCTGGCACTAAAACCCAACAGTGCATAACTGTCAATCTTTGATCACAGTCCAGAAATAGATAAAAAGTGACATCTTAATAACTTTGGGGGCAGTTTAAGCAGTCCACACTGGGGTGCAATATATTTATTGTTCTTTTAAGGTTATTTCTATCACATACATTATGCTTGTAGAAAGTAAATGGCTATTTTTGTTAATATTATTGTGTGCCCCATACAACCCTCACTGTACATGTATATCTCTAGGTGAGGTGAATTCACTACAGGTTCATGTATATCTCTAGGTGAGGACACTACAAGTACATGTCTATCTATAGGTGAGGTGAATTCACTACAAGTACATGTATATCTCTAGGTGAGGTGAATTCACTACAAGTTCATGTATATCTCTAGGTGAGGACACTACAAGTACATGTCTATCTATAGGTGAGGTGAATTCACTACAAGTACATATATATCTCTAGATGAGGACACTGCAAGTACATGTGTATCTCTAGATGAGGTGAGGTCACTGCAAGTACATGTATATCTGTAAGTGAGGTGAGGTCCCTACAAGTACATGTATATCTCTAGGTGAGGACACTACAAGTACATGTATATCTCTAGGTGAGGACACTACAAGTACATGTATATATCTAGGTAAGGTGAGGTCACTGCAAGTACATGTATATCTCTAGGTGAGGACACTACAAGTACATGTATATCTATAGGTGAGGTGAGGACACTACAAGTACATGTATATCTATAGGTGAGGTCACTGCATGTACATGTATATCTCTAGGAGAGGTCCCTACAAGTACATGTATATCTATAGGTGAGGTGAGGACACTACAAGTACATGTATATCTATAGGTGAGGTCACTGCATGTACATGTATATCTCTAGGTGAGGTCCCTACAAGTACATGTATATCTGTAAGTGAGGTGTGGTCCCTACAAGTACATGTATATCTCTAGGTGAGGACACTACAAGTACATGTATATCTCTAGGTGAGGTCCCTACAAGTACATGTATATCTCTAGCTGAGGACGCTACAAGTACATGTATATCTCTAGGTTAGGACACTACAAGTACATGTATATCTCTAGGTGAGGTGAGGACATGTATATCTCTAGGTGAGGTGAGGTCACTACAAGTGCATGTATATCTCTAGGTGAGGACACTACAAGTACATGCATGTCTATAGGTGAGGTGGGGACACTGCATGTACATGTATATCTATAGGTGAGGTCCCTACAAGTACATGCATATCTGTAAGTGAGGTGAGGTCCCTACAAGTACATGTATATCTCTAGGTGAGGACAGGACACTAAAAGTACATGTATATCTCTAGGTGAGGACACTACAAGTACATGTATATCTCTAGGTGAGGATACTACAAGTACATGTCTATCTATAGGTGAGGTGAGGACACTTCAAGTACATGTATATCTCTAGGTGAGGTGAGGTCGCTACAAATACATGTATATCTCTAGGCGAGGTGAGGTCGCTACAAGTACATGTATATCTCTAGGTGAGGTGAGGTCACTACAAGTACATGTATATATCTAGGTGAGGTCACTACAAGTACATGTATATCTCTAGGTGAGGACACTATAAGTACATGTATATATCTAGGTAAGGTGAGGTCACTGCAAGTACATGTATATCTCTAGGTGAGGACACTACAAGTACATGTATATCTATAGGTGAGGTGAGGACACTGCAAGTACATGTATATCTCTAGGTGAGGTGAGGTCACTACAAGTACATGTATATCTATAGGTGAGGTCACTGCATGTACATGTATATCTCTAGGTGAGGTCCCTACAAGTACATGTATATATCTAGGTGAGGACACTACAAGTACATGTATATCTCTAGGTGAGGTCCCTACAAGTACATGTATATCTCTAGCTGAGGACGCTACAAGTACATGTATATCTCTAGGTTAGGACACTACAAGTACATGTATATCTCTAGGTGAGGTGAGGACATGTATATCTCTAGGTGAGGTCACTACAAGTGCATGTATATCTCTAGGTGAGGACACTACAAGTACATGCATGTCTATAGGTGAGGTGGGGACACTGCATGTACATGTATATCTATAGGTGAGGTCCCTACAAGTACATGCATATCTGTAAGTGAGGTGAGGTCCCTACAAGTACATGTATATCTCTAGGTGAGGACAGGACACTACAAGTACATGTATATCTCTAGATGAGGACACTACAAGTACATGTATATCTCTAGGTGAGGATACTACAAGTACATGTCTATCTATAGGTGAGGTGAGGACACTTCAAGTACATGTATATCTCTAGGTGAGGTGAGGTCGCTACAAATACATGTATATCTCTAGGCGAGGTGAGGTCGCTACAAGTACATGTATATCTCTAGGTGAGGTGAGGTCACTACAAGTACATGTATATATCTAGGTGAGGTCACTACAAGTACATGTGTATCTCTAGGTGAGGTGAGGTCGCTACAAGTACATGCATATCTCTAGATGAGGTGAGGTCACTACAAGTACATGCATATCTCTAGGTGAGGTGAATTCTCTACAAGTACATGTATATCTCTAGGTGAGGTGAGGTCACTACAAGTACATTTATATCTCTAGGTGAGGTCATTACAAATACATGTATATCTCTAGATGAGGACACTGCCACTACATGTATATCTCTAGGTGAGGTGAGGACACTGCAAGTACATGTATATCTGTAAGTGAGGTGAGGACACTACAAGTAAATGTTTATATCTAGGAGAGGACACTGCAAGTACATGTATATCGCTAGGTGAGGTCACTATAAGTACATGAATATCTCTAGGCGAGGTGAGGTTGCTACAAGTACATGTATATCTCTAGGTGAGTTCACTACAAGTACATGTATATATCTAGGTGAGGTCACTACAAGTACATGTATATCTCTAGGTGAGGTGAGGTCACTACAAGTACATGCATATCTCTAGATGAGGTGAGGTCACTACAAGTACATGTATATCTCTAGGTAAGGTGAGGTCACTACAAGTACCTGTAAATCTCTAGGTGAGGTGAATTCACTACAAGTACATGTATATCGCTAGATGAGGAAACTGCAAGTACATTTATATCTCTAGATGAGGTGAGGACACTACAAGTACATGTATATCTCTAGGTGAGGTGAGGTCACTACAAGTACATGTATATCTCTAGATGAGGTGAGGCCCCTACAAGTACATCTCTAGGTGAAGATGCTACAAGTACATGTATATCTCTAGGTGAGGATGCTAAAGGTACATGTATATCTCTAGGTGAGGATGCTACAAGTACATGTATATCTCTAGATGAGGACACTACATGTACATGTATATCTCTAGGTGAGGTCACTACAAATACATGTACAGTATATCTCTATGTAAGGTGAGGTCACTACAAGTACATGTATATCTCTAGGTGAGGTGAGGTCACTACAAGTATATGTATATCTCTAGGTGAGGACGCTACATGTACATGTATATCTGTAGGTGAGATCAGATCACCACAAGTACATGTATATCTCTAGGTGAGGTCACTACAAGTACATGTATATCTCTAGATGAGGACACTACAAGTATATGTATATCTCTAGGTGAGGTGAAGTCACTACAAGTACATGTATATATCTAGGTAAGGTGAGGTCACTACAAGTACATATATATCTCTAGATGAGGACACTACAAGTACATGTATATCTATAGGTGAGGTGAGGTCACTACAAGTACATGTATATCTCTAGGTGAGGACACTACAGGTACATGTATATCTCTAGGTGAGGACGCTACCAGTACATGTATATCTCTAGGTGAGGACACTATAAGTACATGTATATATCTAGGTAAGGTGAGGTCACTGCAAGTACATGTACATCTCTAGGTGAGGACACTACAAGTACATGTATATCTATAGGTGAGGTGAGGACACTGCAAGTACATGTATATCTCTAGGTGAGGTGAGGTCACTACAAGTACATGTATATCTATAGGTGAGGTCACTGCATGTACATGTATATCTCTAGGTGAGGTCCCTACAAGTACATGTATATCTCTAGGTGAGGACACTACAAGTACATGTATATCTCTAGGTGAGGTCCCTACAAGTACATGTATATCTCTAGCTGAGGACGCTACAAGTACATGTATATCTCTAGGTTAGGACACTACAAATACATGTATATCTCTAGGTGAGGTGAGGACATGTATATCTCTAGGTGAGTTGAGGTCACTACAAGTGCATGTATATCCCTAGGTGAGGACACTACAAGTACATGCATGTCTATAGGTGAGGTGGGGACACTGCATGTACATGTATATCTATAGGTGAGGTCCCTACAAGTACATGCATATCTGTAAGTGAGGTGAGGTCCCTACAAGTACATGTATATCTCTAGGTGAGGACAGGACACTACATGTACATGTATATCTCTAGATGAGGACACTACAAGTACATGTATATCTCTAGGTGAGGATACTACAAGTACATGTCTATCTATAGGTGAGGTGAGGACACTTCAAGTACATGTATATCTCTAGGTGAGGTGAGGTCGCTACAAATACATGTATATCTCTAGGCGAGGTGAGGTCGCTACAAGTACATGTATATCTCTAGGTGAGGTGAGGTCACTACAAGTACATGTATATATCTAGGTGAGGTCACTACAAGTACATGTGTATCTCTAGGTGAGGTGAGGTCGCTACAAGTACATGCATATCTCTAGATGAGGTGAGGTCACTACAAGTACATGTATATCTCTAGGTGAGGTGAATTCTCTACAAGTACATGTATATCTCTAGGTGAGGTGAGGTCACTACAAGTGCATTTATATCTCTAGGTGAGGTCATTACAAATACATGTATATTTCTAGATGAGGACACTGCCACAACATGTATATCTCTAGGTGAGGTGAGGACACTGCAAGTACATGTATATCTGTAAGTGAGGTGAGGACACTACAAGTAAATGTATATATCTAGGAGAGGACACTGCAAGTACATGTATATCGCTAGGTGAGGTCACTATAAGTACATGAATATCTCTAGGCGAGGTGAGGTTGCTACAAGTACATGTATATCTCTAGGTGAGTTCACTACAAGTACATGTATATATCTAGGTGAGGTCACTACAAGTACATGTATATCTCTAGGTGAGGTAAGGTCACTACAAGTACATGCATATCTCTAGATGAGGTGAGGTCACTACAAGTACATGTATATCTCTAGGTAAGGTGAGGTCACTACAAGTACCTGTATATCTCTAGGTTAGGTGAATTCACTACAAGTACATGTATATCGCTAGATGAGGAAACTACAAGTACATTTATATCTCTAGATGAGGTGAGGACACTACAAGTACATGTATATCTCTAGGTGAGGTGAGGTCACTACAAGTACATGTATATCTCTAGATGAGGTGAGGCCCCTACAAGTACATCTCTAGGTGAAGATGCTACAAGTACATGTATATCTCTAGGTGAGGATGCTAAAGGTACATGTATATCTCTAGGTGAGGATGCTACAAGTACATGTATATCTCTAGATGAGGACACTACATGTACATGTATATCTCTAGGTGAGGTCACTACAAATACATGTACAGTATATCTCTATGTAAGGTGAGGTCACTACAAGTACATGTATATCTCTAGGTGAGGTGAGGTCACTACAAGTATATGTATATCTCTAGGTGAGGACGCTACATGTACATGTATATCTGTAGGTGAGATCAGATCACCACAAGTACATGTATATCTCTAGGTGAGGTCACTACAAGTACATGTATATCTCTAGATGAGGACACTACAAGTATATGTATATCTCTAGGTGAGGTGAAGTCACTACAAGTACATGTATATATCTAGGTAAGGTGAGGTCACTACAAGTACATATATATCTCTAGATGAGGACACTACAAGTACATGTATATCTATAGGTGAGGTGAGGTCACTACAAGTACATGTATATCTCTAGGTGAGGACACTACAGGTACATGTATATCTCTAGGTGAGGACGCTACCAGTACATGTATATCTCTAGGTGAGGACACTATAAGTACATGTATATATCTAGGTAAGGTGAGGTCACTGCAAGTACATGTACATCTCTAGGTGAGGACACTACAAGTACATGTATATCTATAGGTGAGGTGAGGACACTGCAAGTACATGTATATCTCTAGGTGAGGTGAGGTCACTACAAGTACATGTATATCTATAGGTGAGGTCACTGCATGTACATGTATATCTCTAGGTGAGGTCCCTACAAGTACATGTATATCTCTAGGTGAGGACACTACAAGTACATGTATATCTCTAGGTGAGGTCCCTACAAGTACATGTATATCTCTAGCTGAGGACGCTACAAGTACATGTATATCTCTAGGTTAGGACACTACAAATAAATGTATATCTCTAGGTGAGGTGAGGACATGTATATCTCTAGGTGAGTTGAGGTCACTACAAGTGCATGTATATCCCTAGGTGAGGACACTACAAGTACATGCATGTCTATAGGTGAGGTGGGGACACTGCATGTACATGTATATCTATAGGTGAGGTCCCTACAAGTACATGCATATCTGTAAGTGAGGTGAGGTCCCTACAAGTACATGTATATCTCTAGGTGAGGACAGGACACTACATGTACATGTATATCTCTAGATGAGGACACTACAAGTACATGTATATCTCTAGGTGAGGATACTACAAGTACATGTCTATCTATAGGTGAGGTGAGGACACTTCAAGTACATGTATATCTCTAGGTGAGGTGAGGTCGCTACAAATACATGTATATCTCTAGGCGAGGTGAGGTCGCTACAAGTACATGTATATCTCTAGGTGAGGTGAGGTCACTACAAGTACATGTATATATCTAGGTGAGGTCACTACAAGTACATGTGTATCTCTAGGTGAGGTGAGGTCGCTACAAGTACATGCATATCTCTAGATGAGGTGAGGTCACTACAAGTACATGTATATCTCTAGGTGAGGTGAATTCTCTACAAGTACATGTATATCTCTAGGTGAGGTGAGGTCACTACAAGTGCATTTATATCTCTAGGTGAGGTCATTACAAATACATGTATATTTCTAGATGAGGACACTGCCACTACATGTATATCTCTAGGTGAGGTGAGGACACTGCAAGTACATGTATATCTGTAAGTGAGGTGAGGACACTACAAGTAAATGTATATATCTAGGAGAGGACACTGCAAGTACATGTATATCGCTAGGTGAGGTCACTATAAGTACATGAATATCTCTAGGCGAGGTGAGGTTGCTACAAGTACATGTATATCTCTAGGTGAGTTCACTACAAGTACATGTATATATCTAGGTGAGGTCACTACAAGTACATGTATATCTCTAGGTGAGGTAAGGTCACTACAAGTACATGCATATCTCTAGATGAGGTGAGGTCACTACAAGTACATGTATATCTCTAGGTAAGGTGAGGTCACTACAAGTACCTGTATATCTCTAGGTTAGGTGAATTCACTACAAGTACATGTATATCGCTAGATGAGGAAACTACAAGTACATTTATATCTCTAGATGAGGTGAGGACACTACAAGTACATGTATATCTCTAGGTGAGGTGAGGTCACTACAAGTACATGTATATCTCTAGATGAGGTGAGGCCCCTACAAGTACATCTCTAGGTGAAGACGCTACAAGTACATGTATATCTCTAGGTGAGGACGCTAAAGGTACATGTATATCTCTAGGTGAGGATGCTACAAGTACATGTATATCTCTAGATGAGGACACTACATGTACATGTATATCTCTAGGTGAGGTCACTACAAATACATGTACAGTATATCTCTATGTAAGGTGAGGTCACTACAAGTACATGTATATCTCTAGGTGAGGTGAGGTCACTACAAGTATATGTATATCTCTAGGTGAGGACGCTACATGTACATGTATATCTGTAGGTGAGATCAGATCACCACAAGTACATGTATATCTCTAGGTGAGGTCACTACAAGTACATGTATATCTCTAGATGAGGACACTACAAGTATATGTATATCTCTAGGTGAGGTGAAGTCACTACAAGTACATGTATATATCTAGGTAAGGTGAGGTCACTACAAGTACATATATATCTCTAGATGAGGACACTACAAGTACATGTATATCTATAGGTGAGGTGAGGTCACTACAAGTACATGTATATCTCTAGGTGAGGACACTACAGGTACATGTATATCTCTAGGTGAGGACGCTACCAGTACATGTATATCTCTAGGTGAGGACACTATAAGTACATGTATATATCTAGGTAAGGTGAGGTCACTGCAAGTACATGTACATCTCTAGGTGAGGACACTACAAGTACATGTATATCTATAGGTGAGGTGAGGACACTGCAAGTACATGTATATCTCTAGGTGAGGGGAGGTCACTACAAGTACATGTATATCTATAGGTGAGGTCACTGCATGTACATGTATATCTCTAGGTGAGGTCCCTACAAGTACATGTATATCTCTAGGTGAGGACACTACAAGTACATGTATATCTCTAGGTGAGGTCCCTACAAGTACATGTATATCTCTAGCTGAGGACGCTACAAGTACATGTATATCTCTAGGTTAGGACACTACAAGTACATGTATATCTCTAGGTGAGGTGAGGACATGTATATCTCTAGGTGAGTTGAGGTCACTACAAGTGCATGTATATCCCTAGGTGAGGACACTACAAGTACATGCATGTCTATAGGTGAGGTGGGGACACTGCATGTACATGTATATCTATAGGTGAGGTCCCTACAAGTACATGCATATCTGTAAGTGAGGTGAGGTCCCTACAAGTACATGTATATCTCTAGGTGAGGACAGGACACTACAAGTACATGTATATCTCTAGATGAGGACACTACAAGTACATGTATATCTCTAGGTGAGGATACTACAAGTACATGTCTATCTATAGGTGAGGTGAGGACACTTCAAGTACATGTATATCTCTAGGTGAGGTGAGGTCGCTACAAATACATGTATATCTCTAGGCGAGGTGAGGTCGCTACAAGTACATGTATATCTCTAGGTGAGGTGAGGTCACTACAAGTACATTTATATCTCTAGGTGAGGTCATTACAAATACATGTATATTTCTAGATGAGGACACTGCCACTACATGTATATCTCTAGGTGAGGTGAGGACACTGCAAGTACATGTATATCTGTAAGTGAGGTGAGGACACTACAAGTAAATGTATATATCTAGGAGAGGACACTGCAAGTACATGTATATCGCTAGGTGAGGTCACTATAAGTACATGAATATCTCTAGGCGAGGTGAGGTTGCTACAAGTACATGTATATCTCTAGGTGAGTTCACTACAAGTACATGTATATATCTAGGTGAGGTCACTACAAGTACATGTATATCTCTAGGTGAGGTAAGGTCACTACAAGTACATGCATATCTCTAGATGAGGTGAGGTCACTACAAGTACATGTATATCTCTAGGTAAGGTGAGGTCACTACAAGTACCTGTATATCTCTAGGTTAGGTGAATTCACTACAAGTACATGTATATCGCTAGATGAGGAAACTACAAGTACATTTATATCTCTAGATGAGGTGAGGACACTACAAGTACATGTATATCTCTAGGTGAGGTGAGGTCACTACAAGTACATGTATATCTCTAGATGAGGTGAGGCCCCTACAAGTACATCTCTAGGTGAAGACGCTACAAGTACATGTATATCTCTAGGTGAGGACGCTAAAGGTACATGTATATCTCTAGGTGAAGATGCTACAAGTACATGTATATCTCTAGATGAGGACACTACATGTACATGTATATCTCTAGGTGAGGTCACTACAAATACATGTACAGTATATCTCTATGTAAGGTGAGGTCACTACAAGTACATGTATATCTCTAGGTGAGGTGAGGTCACTACAAGTATATGTATATCTCTAGGTGAGGACGCTACATGTACATGTATATCTGTAGGTGAGATCAGATCACCACAAGTACATGTATATCTCTAGGTGAGGTCACTACAAGTACATGTATATCTCTAGATGAGGACACTACAAGTATATGTATATCTCTAGGTGAGGTGAAGTCACTACAAGTACATGTATATATCTAGGTAAGGTGAGGTCACAACAAGTACATATATATCACTAGATGAGGACACTACAAGTACATGTATATCTATAGGTGAGGTGAGGTCACTACAAGTACATGTATATCTCTAGGTGAGGACACTACAGGTACATGTATATCTCTAGGTGAGGACGCTACCAGTACATGTATATCTCTAGGTGAGGACACTACAAGTACATGTATATCTCTAGGTGAGATGAGGACACTGAAAGTACATGTATATCTCTAGGGGAGATGAGGACACTGCAAGTACAGGCATATATCTAGGTGAGGACACTACAAGTACATGTATATCTCTAGGTGAGTACTCTACAAGTATATATATATCTCTAGGGGAGATGAGGACACTGCAAGTACATGTATATCTCTAGGTGAGGACACTACAAGTACATGTATATCTCTAGGTGAGTACGCTACAAGTACATGTTTATCTCTAGGTGAGGACACTACAAGTTCATGTATAACTCTAGGTGAGATGAGGTCACTACAAGTAGATGTATATCTTTAGGTGAGGTGAGGACGCTAAAGGAACATGTATATCTCTTGGTGAGGTGAGGTCCCTACAAGTACATGTATATCTCTAGGTAAGGTGTGGTCACTGCAAGTACATGTATATCTCTAGGTGAGGACACTACAAGTACATGTATATCTCTTGGTGAGGACGCTATAAGTACATGTATATCTCTAGGTGAGGTCCCTACAAGTACATGTATATCTCTAGGTGAGGACACTACAAGTACATGTATATCTCTAGTTGAGGTGAGGTCCCTACAAGTACATGTATATCTCTAGATGAGGACGCTACAAGTATATGTATATCTCTTGGTGAGGACACTACAAGTACATGTATATCTCTTGGTGAGGACGCTACAAGTACATATATATCTCTAGGTGAGGACACTACAAGTACATGTATATCTCTAGGTGAGGACACTACAAGTACATGTATATCTCTAGGTGAGGATACTACAAGTACATGTATATCTTTTGGTGAGGATGTTACAAGTACATGTATATCTCTAGGTGAGGACACTACAAGTACATGTATATCTCTTGGTGAAGACACTTCAAGTACATGTATATCTCTTGGTGAGGACACTACAAGTACATGTATATCTCTAGGTGAGGACACTACAAGTACATGTATATCTTTAGGTAAGGACGCTACAAATACATGTATATCTCTTGGTGAGGACACTACAAGTACATGTATATATTTTGGTGAGGATGCTACAAGTATATGTATATCTCTTGGTAAAGACGCTACAAGTACATGTATATCTCTTGGTGAGGACACTACAAGTACATGTATATCTTTTGGTGAGGATGCTACAAGTACATGTATATCTCTAGGTGAGGACACTACAAGTACGTGTATATCTCTTGGTGAGGACCCTACAAGTACATGTATATCTCTTGGTGAGGACACTACAAGTACATGTATATCTCTTGGTGAGGACACTACAAGTACATGTATATATCTAGGTGAGGTAAGGACACTTCAAGTACATGTATATCTCTAGGTGAGGATGCTACAAGTACATGTATATCTCTTGGTGAGGACACTACAAGTACATGTATATCTCTTGGTGAGGACACTACAAGTACATGTATATCTCGAGGTGAGGACACTACAAGTACATGTATATCTCTAGGTGAGGGCACTAAAAGTACATGTATATCTCTCGGTGAGGTGAAGACACTACAAGTACATGTATATCTCTAGGTGAGGATGCTACAAGTACATGTATATCTCTAGGTGAGGACGCTACAAGTACATGTATATCTCTCGGTGAGGTGAGGTCACTACAAGTACATGTATATCTCTAGGTGAGGATGCTACAAGTACATGTATATCTCTTGGTGAGGACACTACAAGTACATGTATATCTCTTGGTGAGGACACTACAAGTACATGTATATCTCGAGGTGAGGACACTACAAGTACATGTATATCTCTAGGTGAGGGCACTAAAAGTACATGTATATCTCTCGGTGAGGTGAAGACACTACAAGTACATGTATATCTCTAGGTGAGGATGCTACAAGTACATGTATATCTCTAGGTGAGGACGCTACAAGTACATGTATATCTCTCGGTGAGGTGAGGTCACTACAAGTACATGTATATCTCTAGGTGAGGATGCTACAAGTACATATATATCTCTAGATGAGGACACTACAAGTACATGTATATATCTAGGTAAGGTGAGGTCACTGCAAGTACATGTATATCTCTAGGTTAGGACACTACAAGTACATGTATATCTATAGGTGAGGTGAGGACACTGCAAGTACATGTATATCTCTAGGTGAGGTGAGGTCACTACAAGTACATGTATATCTATAGGTGAGGTCACTGCATGTACATGTATATCTCTAGGTGAGGTCCCTACAAGTACATGTATATCTCTAGGTGAGGACACTACAAGTACATGTATATCTCTAGGTGAGGTCCCTACAAGTACATGTATATCTCTAGCTGAGGACGCTACAAGTACATGTATATCTCTAGGTTAGGACACTACAAGTACATGTATATCTCTAGGTGAGGTGAGGACATGTATATCTCTAGGTGAGGTGAGGTCACTACAAGTGCATGTATATCTCTAGGTGAGGACACTACAAGTACATGCATGTCTATAGGTGAGGTGGGGACACTGCATGTACATGTATATCTATAGGTGAGGTCCCTACAAGTACATGCATATCTGTAAGTGAGGTGAGGTCCCTACAAGTACATGTATATCTCTAGGTGAGGACAGGACACTACAAGTACATGTATATCTCTAGATGAGGACACTACAAGTACATGTATATCTCTAGGTGAGGATACTACAAGTACATGTCTATCTATAGGTGAGGTGAGGACACTTCAAGTACATGTATATCTCTAGGTGAGGTGAGGTCGCTACAAATACATGTATATCTCTAGGCGAGGTGAGGTCGCTACAAGTACATGTATATCTCTAGGTGAGGTGAGGTCACTACAAGTACATGTATATATCTAGGTGAGGTCACTACAAGTACATGTGTATCTCTAGGTGAGGTGAGGTCGCTACAAGTACATGCATATCTCTAGATGAGGTGAGGTCACTACAAGTACATGTATATCTCTAGGTGAGGTGAATTCTCTACAAGTACATGTATATCTCTAGGTGAGGTGAGGTCACTACAAGTACATTTATATCTCTAGGTGAGGTCATTACAAATACATGTATATCTCTAGATGAGGACACTGCCACTACATGTATATCTCTAGGTGAGGTGAGGACACTGCAAGTACATGTATATCTGTAAGTGAGGTGAGGACACTACAAGTAAATGTATATATCTAGGAGAGGACACTGCAAGTACATTTATATCGCTAGGTGAGGTCACTATAAGTACATGAATATCTCTAGGCGAGGTGAGGTTGCTACAAGTACATGTATATCTCTAGGTGAGTTCACTACAAGTACATGTATATATCTAGGTGAGGTCACTACAAGTACATGTATATCTCTAGGTGAGGTGAGGTCACTACAAGTACATGCATATCTCTAGATGAGGTGAGGTCACTACAAGTACATGTATATCTCTAGGTAAGGTGAGGTCACTACAAGTACCTGTATATCTCTAGGTGAGGTGAATTCACTACAAGTACATGTATATCGCTAGATGAGGAAACTACAAGTACATTTATATCTCTAGATGAGGTGAGGACACTACAAGTACATGTATATCTCTAGGTGAGGTGAGGTCACTACAAGTACATGTATATCTCTAGATGAGGTGAGGCCCCTACAAGTACATCTCTAGGTGAAGACGCAACAAGTACATGTATATCTCTAGGTGAGGACGCTAAAGGTACATGTATATCTCTAGGTGAGGATGCTACAAGTACATGTATATCTCTAGATGAGGACACTACATGTACATGTATATCTCTAGGTGAGGTCACTACAAATACATGTACAGTATATCTCTATGTAAGGTGAGGTCACTACAAGTACATGTATATCTCTAGGTGAGGTGAGGTCACTACAAGTATATTTATATCTCTAGGTGAGGACGCTACATGTACATGTATATCTGTAGGTGAGATCAGATCACCACAAGTACATGTATATCTCTAGGTGAGGTCACTACAAGTACATGTATATCTCTAGATGAGGACACTACAAGTATATGTATATCTCTAGGTGAGGTGAAGTCACTACAAGTACATGTATATCTCTAGGTGAGGTGAATTCTCTACAAGTACATGTATATCTCTAGGTGAGGTGAGGTCACTACAAGTACATTTATATCTCTAGGTGAGGTCATTACAAATACATGTATATCTCTAGATGAGGACACTGCCACTACATGTATATCTCTAGGTGAGGTGAGGACACTGCAAGTACATGTATATCTGTAAGTGAGGTGAGGACACTACAAGTAAATGTATATATCTAGGAGAGGACACTGCAAGTACATGTATATCGCTAGGTGAGGTCACTATAAGTACATGAATATCTCTAGGCGAGGTCCCTACAAGTACATGTATATCTCTAGGTGAGGACACTACAAGTACATGTATATCTCTAGTTGAGGTGAGGTCCCTACAAGTACATGTATATCTCTAGATGAGGACGCTACAAGTATATGTATATCTCTTGGTGAGGACACTACAAGTACATGTATATCTCTTGGTGAGGACGCTACAAGTACATATATATCTCTAGGTGAGGACACTACAAGTACATGTATATCTCTAGGTGAGGACACTACAAGTACATGTATATCTCTAGGTGAGGATACTACAAGTACATGTATATCTTTTGGTGAGGATGTTACAAGTACATGTATATCTCTAGGTGAGGACACTACAAGTACATGTATATCTCTTGGTGAAGACACTACAAGTACATGTATATCTCTTGGTGAGGACACTACAAGTACATGTATATCTCTAGGTGAGGACACTACAAGTACATGTATATCTTTAGGTAAGGACGCTACAAATACATGTATATCTCTTGGTGAGGACACTACAAGTACATGTATATATTTTGGTGAGGATGCTACAAGTATATGTATATCTCTTGGTAAAGACGCTACAAGTACATGTATATCTCTTGGTGAGGACACTACAAGTACATGTATATCTTTTGGTGAGGATGCTACAAGTACATGTATATCTCTAGGTGAGGACACTACAGGTACGTGTATATCTCTTGGTGAGGACCCTACAAGTACATGTATATCTCTTGGTGAGGACACTACAAGTACATGTATATCTCTTGGTGAGGACACTACAAGTACATGTATATCTCTAGGTGAGGTGAGGACACTACAAGTAAATGTATATATCTAGGTGAGGTAAGGACACTTCAAGTACATGTATATCTCTAGGTGAGGATGCTACAAGTACATGTATATCTCTTGGTGAGGACACTACAAGTACATGTATATCTCTTGGTGAGGACACTACAAGTACATGTATATCTCGAGGTGAGGATTCTACAAGTACATGTATATCTCTAGGTGAGGGCACTAAAAGTACATGTATATCTCTCGGTGAGGTGAAGACACTACAAGTACATGTATATCTCTAGGTGAGGATGCTACAAGTACATGTATATCTCTAGGTGAGGACGCTACAAGTACATGTATATCTCTCGGTGAGGTGAGGTCACTACAAGTACATGTATATCTCTAGGTGAGGATGCTACAAGTACATATATATCTCTAGATGAGGACACTACAAGTACATGTATATATCTAGGTAAGGTGAGGTCACTGCAAGTACATGTATATCTCTAGGTTAGGACACTACAAGTACATGTATATCTATAGGTGAGGTGAGGACACTGCAAGTACATGTATATCTCTAGGTGAGGTGAGGTCACTACAAGTACATGTATATCTATAGGTGAGGTCACTGCATGTACATGTATATCTCTAGGTGAGGTCCCTACAAGTACATGTATATCTCTAGGTGAGGACACTACAAGTACATGTATATCTCTAGGTGAGGTCCCTACAAGTACATGTATATCTCTAGCTGAGGACGCTACAAGTACATGTATATCTCTAGGTTAGGACACTACAAGTACATGTATATCTCTAGGTGAGGTGAGGACATGTATATCTCTAGGTGAGGTGAGGTCACTACAAGTGCATGTATATCTCTAGGTGAGGACACTACAAGTACATGCATGTCTATAGGTGAGGTGGGGACACTGCATGTACATGTATATCTATAGGTGAGGTCCCTACAAGTACATGCATATCTGTAAGTGAGGTGAGGTCCCTACAAGTACATGTATATCTCTAGGTGAGGACAGGACACTACAAGTACATGTATATCTCTAGATGAGGACACTACAAGTACATGTATATCTCTAGGTGAGGATACTACAAGTACATGTCTATCTATAGGTGAGGTGAGGACACTTCAAGTACATGTATATCTCTAGGTGAGGTGAGGTCGCTACAAATACATGTATATCTCTAGGCGAGGTGAGGTCGCTACAAGTACATGTATATCTCTAGGTGAGGTGAGGTCACTACAAGTACATGTATATCTCTAGGTGAGGATGCTACAAGTACATGTATATCTCTTGGTGAGGACACTACAAGTACATGTATATCTCTTGGTGAGGACACTACAAGTACATGTATATCTCGAGGTGAGGACACTACAAGTACATGTATATCTCTAGGTGAGGGCACTAAAAGTACATGTATATCTCTCGGTGAGGTGAAGACACTACAAGTACATGTATATCTCTAGGTGAGGATGCTACAAGTACATGTATATCTCTAGGTGAGGACGCTACAAGTACATGTATATCTCTCGGTGAGGTGAGGTCACTACAAGTACATGTATATCTCTAGGTGAGGATGCTACAAGTACATGTATATCTCTAGGTGAGGACGCTACAAGTACATGCATATCTCTAGGTGAGGTAAGGTCACTACAAGTACATGTATATCTCTAGGTGAGGTCCCTACAAGTACATGTATATCTCTAGGTGAGGACGCTACAAGTACATGTATATCTCTTGGTGAGGTCCTACAAGCACATGTATATCTCTAGGTGAGGACCCTACAAGTACATGTATATCTCTAGGTGAGGAAACTACAAGTACATGTATATCTCTAGATGAGGAAACTACAAGTACATTTATATCTCTAGATGAGGTGAGGACACTACAAGTACATGTATATCTCTAGGTGAGGTGAGGTCACTACAAGTACATGTATATCTCTAGATGAGGTGAGGCCACTACAAGTACATCTCTAGGTGAGGACGCTACAGGTACATGTATATCTCTAGGTGTGGACGCTACAGGTACATGTATATTTAGGTGAAGACGCTACAAGTACATGTATATCTCTAGGTGAGGACCCTAAAGGTACATGTATATCTCTAGGTGAGGATGCTACAAGTACATGTATATCTCTAGATGAGGACACTACATGTACATGTATATCTCTAGGTGAGGTCACTACAAGTACATGTACAGTATATCTCTATGTAAGGTGAGGTCACTACAAGTACATGTATATCTCTAGGTGAGGTGAGGTCACTACAAGTATATGTATATCTCTAGGTGAGGTCACTACAAGTACCTGTATATCTCTAGGTGAGGTGAATTCACTACAAGTACATGTATATCGCTAGATGAGGAAACTACAAGTACATTTATATCTCTAGATGAGGTGAGGACACTACAAGTACATGTATATCTCTAGGTGAGGTGAGGTCACTACAAGTACATGTATATCTCTAGATGAGGTGAGGCCCCTACAAGTACATCTCTAGGTGAAGACGCAACAAGTACATGTATATCTCTAGGTGAGGACGCTAAAGGTACATGTATATCTCTAGGTGAGGATGCTACAAGTACATGTATATCTCTAGATGAGGACACTACATGTACATGTATATCTCTAGGTGAGGTCACTACAAATACATGTACAGTATATCTCTATGTAAGGTGAGGTCACTACAAGTACATGTATATCTCTAGGTGAGGTGAGGTCACTACAAGTATATTTATATCTCTAGGTGAGGACGCTACATGTACATGTATATCTGTAGGTGAGATCAGATCACCACAAGTACATGTATATCTCTAGGTGAGGTCACTACAAGTACATGTATATCTCTAGATGAGGACACTACAAGTATATGTATATCTCTAGGTGAGGTGAAGTCACTACAAGTACATGTATATATCTAGGTAAGGTGAGGTCACTACAAGTACATATATATCTCTAGATGAGGACACTACAAGTACATGTATATCTCTAGGTGAGGACACTACAAGTACATGTATATCTCTAGGTGAGGACACTACAGGTACATGTATATCTCTAGGTGAGGACGCTACCAGTACAGGCATATATCTAGGTGAGGACACTACAAGTACATGTATATCTCTAGGTGAGTACTCTACAAGTATATATATATCTCTAGGGGAGATGAGGACACTGCAAGTACATGTATATCTCTAGGTGAGGACACTACAAGTACATGTATATCTCTAGGTGAGGACGCTACAAGTACATGTTTATCTCTAGGTGAGGACACTACAAGTTCATGTATAACTCTAGGTGAGATGAGGTCACTACAAGTAGATGTATATCTCTAGGTGAGATGAGATCTCTACAAGAACATGTACATCTCTAGGTGAGGACACTACAAGTACATGTATATCTCTAGGTGAGGTGAGGACGCTAAAGGAACATGTATATCTCTTGGTGAGGTGAGGTCCCTACAAGTACATGTATATCTCTAGGTAAGGTGTGGTCACTGCAAGTACATGTATATCTCTAGGTGAGGACACTACAAGTACATGTATATCTCTTGGTGAGGACGCTATAAGTACATGTATATCTCTAGGTGAGGTCCCTACAAGTACATGTATATCTCTAGGTGAGGACACTACAAGTACATGTATATCTCTAGTTGAGGTGAGGTCCCTACAAGTACATGTATATCTCTAGATGAGGACGCTACAAGTATATGTATATCTCTTGGTGAGGACACTAAAAGTACATGTATATCTCTTGGTGAGGACGCTACAAGTACATATATATCTCTAGGTGAGGACACTACAAGTACATGTATATCTCTAGGTGAGGACACTACAAGTACATGTATATCTCTAGGTGAGGATACTACAAGTACATGTATATCTTTTGGTGAGGATGCTACAAGTACATGTATATCTCTAGGTGAGGACACTACAAGTACATGTATATCTCTTGGTGAAGACACTACAAGTACATGTATATCTCTTGGTGAGGACACTACAAGTACATGTATATCTCTAGGTGAGGACACTACAAGTACATGTATATCTTTAGGTAAGGACGCTACAAATACATGTATATCTCTTGGTGAGGACACTACAAGTACATGTATATATTTTGGTGAGGATGCTACAAGTATATGTATATCTCTTGGTAAAGACGCTACAAGTACATGTATATCTCTTGGTGAGGACACTACAAGTACATGTATATCTTTTGGTGAGGATGCTACAAGTACATGTATATCTCTAGGTGAGGACACTACAAGTACGTGTAAATATCTTTGGTGAGGATGCTACAAGTATATGTATATCTCTTGGTGAAGACGCTACAAGTACATGTATATCTCTTGGTGAGGACACTACAAGTACATGTATATCTCTAGGTGAGGTCACTACAAGTACATGTATATCTCTAGTTGAGGACACTACAAGTATATGTATATCTCTAGGTGAGGACGCTACAAGTACATGTATATCTCTTGGTGAGGACACTACAAGTACATGTATATCTTTTGGTGCGAATGCTACAAGTACATGTATATCTCTAGGTGAGGACACTACAAGTACGTGTATATCTCTTGGTGAGGACCCTACAAGTACATGTATATCTCTTGGTGAGGACACTACAAGTACATGTATATCTCTTGGTGAGGACACTACAAGTACATGTATATCTCTAGGTGAGGTGAGGACACTACAAGTACATGTATATATCTAGGTGAGGTAAGCACACTTCAAGTACATGTATATCTCTAGGTGAGGATGCTACAAGTACATGTATATCTCTTGGTGAGGACACTACAAGTACATGTATATCTCTTGGTGAGGACACTACAAGTACATGTATATCTCGAGGTGAGGACACTACAAGTACATGTATATCTCTAGGTGAGGACACTCCCAATACATGTATATCTCTAGGTGAGGACGCTACCAGTACATGTATATCTCTAGGTGAGGACACTACAAGTACATGTATATCTCTAGGTGAGATGAGGACACTGAAAGTACATGTATATCTCTAGGTGAGGTGAGGAAACTGGAAGTACATGTATATCTGTAAGTGAGGTGAGGTCCCTACAAGTACATGTATATCTCTAGGTGAGGACACTACAAGTACATGTGTATCTCTAGGTGAGGACACTACAAGTACATGTATATCTCTAGGTGAGGATGCTACAAGTATATGTATATCTCTAGGGGAGATGAGGACACTGCAAGTACAGGCATATATCTAGGTGAGGACACTACAAGTACATGTATATCTCTAGGTGAGTACTCTACAAGTATATATATATATCTCTAGGGGAGATGAGGACACTGCAAGTACATGTATATCTCTAGGTGAGGACACTACAAGTACATGTATATCTCTAGGTGAGGACGCTACAAGTACATGTTTATCTCTAGGTGAGGACACTACAAGTTCATGTATAACTCTAGGTGAGATGAGGTCACTACAAGTAGATGTATATCTCTAGGTCAGATCAGATCTCTACAAGAACATGTACATCTCTAGGTGAGGACACTACAAGTACATGTATATCTCTAGGTGAGGTGAGGACGCTAAAGGAACATGTATATCTCTTGGTGAGGTGAGGTCCCTACAAGTACATGTATATCTCTAGGTAAGGTGAGGTCACTGCAAGTACATGTATATCTCTAGGTGAGGACACTACAAGTACATGTATATCTCTTGGTGAGGACGCTCTAAGTACATGTATATCTCTAGGTGAGGAAGCTACAAGTACATGTATATCTCTAGGTGAGGTCCCTACAAGTACATGTATATCTCTAGGTGAGGACACTACAAGTACATGTATATCTCTAGTTGAGGTGAGGTCCCTACAAGTACATGTATATCTCTAGATGAGGACGCTACAAGTATATGTATATCTCTTGGTGAGGACACTACAAGTACATGTATATCTCTTGGTGAGGACGCTACAAGTACATGTATATCTCTAGGTGAGGACACTACAAGTACATGTATATCTCTAGGTGAGGACACTACAAGTACATGTATATCTCTAGGTGAGGATACTACAAGTACATGTATATCTTTTGGTGAGGATGCTACAAGTACATGTATATCTCTAGGTGAGGACACTACAAGTACATGTATATCTCTTGGTGAAGACACTACAAGTACATGTATATCTCTTGGTGAGGACACTACAAGTACATGTATATCTCTAGGTGAGGACACTACAAGTACATGTATATCTTTAGGTAAGTATGCTACAAATACATGTATATCTCTTGGTGAGGACACTACAAGTACATGTATATATTTTGGTGAGGATGCTACAAGTATATGTATATCTCTTGGTAAAGACGATACAAGTACATGTATATCTCTTGGTGAGGACACTACAAGTACATGTATATCTTTTGGTGAGGATGCTACAAGTACATGTATATCTCTTGGTGAGAACACTACAAGTACATGTATATATTTTGGTGAGGATGCTACAAGTATATGTATATCTCTTGGTAAAGACGCTACAAGTACATGTATATCTCTTGGTGAGGACACTACAAGTACATATATATCTTTTGGTGAGGATGCTACAAGTACATGTATATCTCTAGTTGAGGACACTACAAGTATATGTATATCTCTAGGTGAGGACGCTACAAGTACATGTATATCTCTTGGTGAGGACACTACAAGTACATGTATATCTTTTGGTGAGGATGCTACAAGTACATGTATATCTCTAGGTGAGGACACTACAAGTACGTGTATATCTCTTGGTGAGGACCCTACAAGTACATGTATATCTCTTGGTGAGGACACTACAAGTACATGTATATCTCTTGGTGAGGACACTACAAGTACATGTATATCTCTAGGTGAGGTGAGGACACTACAAGTACATGTATATATCTAGGTGAGGTAAGGACACTTCAAGTACATGTATATCTCTAGGTGAGGATGCTACAAGTACATGTATATCTCTTGGTGAGGACACTACAAGTACATGTATATCTCTAGGTGAGGACACTACAAGTACATGTATATCTCGAGGTGAGGACATTACAAGTACATGTATATCTCTAGGTGAGGTGAGGGCACTAAAAGTACATGTATATCTCTCGGTGAGGTGAAGACACTACAAGTACATGTATATCTCTATGTGAGGATGCTACAAGTACATGTATATCTCTAGGTGAGGACGCTACAAGTACATGTATATCTCTCGGTGAGGTGAGGTCACTACAAGTACATGTATATCTCTAGGTAAGGATGCTACAAGTACATGTATATCTCTAGGTGAGGACGCTACAAGTACATGTATATCTCTAGGTGAGGTAAGGTCACTACAAGTACATGTATATCTCTAGGTGAGGTCCCTACAAGTACATGTATATCTCTAGGTGAGGACGCTACAAGTACATGTATATCTCTAGGTGAGGACACTACAAGTACATGTATATCTCTAGGTGAGGATGCTACAAGTACATGTATATCTCTAGGTGAGGACACTACAAGTACATGTATATCTCTTGGTGAGGTCCTACAAGTACATGTATATCTCTAGGTGAGGACCCTACAAGTACATGTATATCTCTAGGTGAGGACACTACAAGTACATGTATATCTCTAGGTGAGGACACTACAAGTACATGTATATCTCTAGGTGAGGACGCTATAAGTACATGTATATCTCTAGGTGAGGAAGCTACAAGTACATGTATATCTCTAGGTGAGGTCCCTACAAGTACATGTATATCTCTAGGTGAGGACACTACAAGTACATGTATATCTCTAGGTGAGGTGAGGTCCCTACAAGTACATGTATATCTCTAGATGAGGACGCTACAAGTATATGTATATCTCTTGGTGAGGACACTACAAGTACATGTATATCTCTTGGTGAGGACGCTACAAGTACATGTATATCTCTAGGTGAGGACACTACAAGTACATGTATATCTCTTGGTGAGGACACTAAAAGTACATGTATATCTTTTGGTGAGGATGCTACAAGTACATGTATATCTCTAGGTGAGGACACTACAAGTACATGTATATCTCTTGGTGAGGACCCTACAAGTACATGTATATCTCTTGGTGAGGAAACTACAAGTACATGTATATCTCTTGGTGAGGACACTACAAGTACATGTATGTCTCTAGGTGAGGTGAGGACACTACAAGTACATGTATATATCTAGGTGAGGTAAGGACACTTCAAGTACATGTATATCTCTAGGTGAGGACACTACAAGTACATGTATATCTCTTGGTGAGGACACTACAAGTACATGTATATCTCGAGGTGAGGACACAACAAGTACATGTATATCTCTAGGTGAGGTGAAGGCACTAAAAGTACATGTATATCTCTCGGTGAGGTGAAGACACTACAAGTACATGTATATCTCTAGGTGAGGATGCTACAAGTACATGTATATCTCTAGGTGAGGACGCTACAAGTACATGTATATCTCTCGGTGAGGTGAGGTCACTACAAGTACATGTATATCTCTAGGTGAGGATGCTACAAGTACATGTATATCTGTAGGTGAGGACGCTACAAGTACATGTATATCTCTAGGTGAGGTAAGGTCACTACAAGTACATGTATATCTCTAGGTGAGGTCCCTACAAGTACATGTATATCTCTAGGTGAGGACGCTACAAGTACATGTATATCTCTAGGTGAGGACACTACAAGTACATGTATATCTCTAGGTGAGGATGCTACAAGTACATGTATATCTCTAGGTGAGGACACTACAAGTACATGTATATCTCTTGGTGACGTCCTACAAGTACATGTATATCTCTAGGTGAGGACCCTACAAGTACATGTATATCTCTAGGTGAGGACGCTACAAGTACATGTATATCTCTAGGTGAGGACACTACAAGTACATGTATATCTCTAGGTGAGGACGCTACAAGTACATGTATATCTCTAGGTGAGGTCCCTACAAGTACATGTATATCTCTAGGTGAGGACGCTACAAGTACATGTATATCTCTAGGTGAGGACACTACAAGTACATGTATATCTCTTGGTAAGGTCCCTACAAGTACATGTATTTCTCTAGGTGAGGACACTACAAGTACATGTATATCTCTAGGTGAGGACGCTACAAGTACATTTATATATCTAGGTGAAGACACTACAAGTACATGTATATCTCTAGGTGAGGACGTTACAAGTACATTTATATCTCTTGGTGAGGATACTACATGTACATGTATATGTCTTGGTGAGGTCCCTACAAGTTCATGTATATCTCTAGGTGAGGTCCCTACAAGTACATGTATAACTTTTGGTGTTGACACTACGAGAACATGTATATCTCTAGGTGAGGACACTACAAGTACATGTATATCTCTTGTGAGGTGAGGACACTAAAAGTACATGTATATCTCTCGGTGAGGTGAAGACACTACAAGTACATGTATATCTCTAGGTGAGGATGCTACAAGTACATGTATATCTCTAGGTGAGGACGCTACAAGTACATGTATATCTCTAGGTGAGGTGAGGTCACTACAAGTACATGTATATCTCTTGGTGAGGACACTACGAGTACATGTATATCTCTAGGTGAGGTCACTACAAGTACATGTATATCTCTAGGTGAGGACACTACAAGTACATGTATATCTCTAGGTGAGGACACTACAAGTACATGTATATTTCATGGTGAGGTCCCTACAAGTACATGTATATTTCTTGGTAAGGACACTACAGTACATGTATATTTCTAAGTGAGGTGAGGACACTACAAGTACATGTATATATCTAGGTAAGGTGAGGTCCCTACAAGTACATGTATATCTCTTGGTGAGGACACTACAAGTACATGTATATTTCTAAGTGAGGTGAGGACACTACAAGTACATGTATATATCTCTAGGTGAGGTGAGGACACTACAAGTACATGTATATCTCTAGGTGAGGTGAGGACACTACAAGTACATGTATATCTCTAGGTGAGGATGCTACAAGTACATGTATATCTCTAGGTGAGGATGCTACAAGTACATGTATATCTCTAGGTGAGGTGAGGACACTACAAGTACATGTATATCTCTAGGTCAGGATGCTACAACTATATGTATATCTCTAGATGAGGATGCTACAAGTACATGTATATCTCTAGGTGAGGACACTAAAAGTACATGTATATCTCTAGGTGAAGACACTACAAGTACATGTATATCTCTAGGTGAGGACACTACAAGTACATGTATATCTCTAGGTGAGGACACTACAAATACATGTATATCTCTAGGTGAGGATGCTACAAGTACATGTATATCTCTAGGTGAGGACGCTACAAGTTCAACTTACATCTCACTGCTACAAGCAGCAGAACACATGATCTCTGAGCCCTGGCTCTGTGGCCCTGTACTCAACGTTGCTCTGTGCACTGTTCTAACCCTACTTCATCTCATCTCTCTACAGGTATGCTTCTCTGCTTTCTTTATCACCCTGGCTGCTGATCAACGTCCCTTTAATCTGTTTGTTAGAATACTTTGGTATGCTTCTCTGCTCTCTTTATCCCCCTGGCTGCTGATCCACGTCCCTTTAATCTGTTTGTTAGAATACTCTGGTATGCATTTCTTCTGATGTCTGAATTTATGTATATTTGTAATTTTCTTATCAGATACACTGTACAATTTCAGTGCATCCTTTGCCATTTGCCCCCCCCCCCCCATCTAATTTGCAAGTGTGTGTAACCCCTGTCTAGCTAACTAGGCTGCTTTGTAAACAGCTGCCTGGAATCAAATCATTACAACTTAGATCTCACTGCTACAAGCAGCAGAATACAGGCTCTCTGAGCCCTGGCTCTGTGGCCCTCTGTTACAAGTGGCAGAGTTACTAACTGGAGTTAGAAACTGGAGGGGGAAACTGCAGTCTCACTAACAGGTAAAACTTACTAACTATACATCTACACAATGCTCTCTTTGTCTTTTCTGCTCTATCTGCCCTTCTCCTAAAACTCACTGCATGTCCCTATAACAATAACCCACACACTATTCATATCTCACCCTCCCTTCTCTCATGTCATCCCCTATGATTTCCTCTCATTAACTACTCTGTTTCCTTAGAAACACTTCCCTCTCTCCTGTGTCTAGTCATACGGGCTCCTACAAGTCTCACTCTCACCTCCTATCACTCACATTCCTACTACTGCTTGCTGCTGGTGACGTCCCTCCTAACCCTGGCCCTGCAGCGATCACCAAACTTCCACACTCTCACTCAGTCTCCTGCAATACAAACTCTAGGACATGCAATACTAACAATCTCATCTCCATTAACCCACACCGCTTATCATCTCTTTTTTTTTGTGCTCCCTGGAACGCTCGCTCTGTCTGTAACAAACTTACAACCGTTCACGACCTGTTTGTTTCCAACGCTTTCAACCTTTTAGCAATTACTGAAACCTGGCTATCTTCCTCTGACACTTCTTCCATTGCTGCTCTTACTCACGGATGTCTCCGTTTTAGCCACACACCTTGGCCAAGTGAGAGACATGGTGGTGGTGTTGGGATCTTACTCTCCCCCTCCTGCTCCTATCAGTACCTATCACTGTTCCATCTCTCTCCTTTTCCTCCTTTGAAGGAAGAAGCCTGGACCAACCTCCCAATTCCTTGACAGCTTTGCTGCCTGGATTCCTCACTTTCTCTCTACAAATACACCTACTCTAATTCTGGGGGACTTCAACATCCCCATTGATAACCTATCGGTCCCTGCTGCCTCTAAACTTCTCTCACTCACTAATTCATTCAGCCTCTCACAATCCACCCTATTCCCTACTCACTGTGATGGACACTCTATAGATCTGGTATTCTCCTATCTCTGCTCTCTCTCTGACATCGCCTGTCGCCCATTTCCCATCTCAGACTACCATCTGCTCACTTATAATCTTGATATACAGGCTAAACCTACTTCTCCCCCTCGCCCCCGCACCTGTAGAAATCTGCACACTGTTGATCCTCTCCAACTTTCCAACCTTATTCAAAAACGTCTTCCCCAGACTTCCACAATATCCTGCCCTGACCTTGCTACAACCCTCTATAACAATACTCTCTCCTCTGCTCTTGACACTTTTGCTCCTCCCCAACTACACCAAGCCCCACGTCATCTACTCCTGTCCTGGCACTCTCAGCAAACACGTCACCTATAAAAATGCTTCTGCACTGTTGAACGTGCCTGGAGGAAATCCCACTCTGAACCTGACTTCATCCACTATAAGTTCATTCTTTATTCTTACACCTCTGCCCTTCACTTAGCTAAGCAAACCTACTTCTCTCTCGACTCTTCTCCATTTTCAACTCTCTCATCTACCCATCTGCACCACCCCCTTCATCTGCATTTAGTGCTCAAGACCTGGCTGTCTACTTTTTCAATAAAATACTTACCATCCGAAGCAACATCCCAACACAAGCCTGCAATCTCCCAACTTTGCCCCCAGTCACCCCCTCTGCCACCCTCTGCACCTTCCACCAACCACTGAGAATGAAGTGGGTTCCTTATTGTCTTCCTCACACCTCACTACCTGCCCACTTGACCCCATTCCTTAACATCTAATACCTTCTCTGTCTTCCACCATCACTCCAGCTCTTACTCACATATTCAACCTATCCCTTTCTATTGGTTCATTCCCATCTTCCTTCAAATATGCAAAGGTCACACCCCATCCTCAAAAAACCCTCTCTCGACCCCAATTCTCCTGCAAACTACCAACCCATATCACTGCTTCTGCTAGCTTCAAAAGTCCTTGAAAAACTAGCTTTTGATCACCTAACCCAATTCTTGTCCTCTAACTCATTGCTTGACCCTTGCAATCTGGCTTCCGTCTCCAACACTCAACTGAGACTGCTCTCATCAAGGTTACTAATGATCTCCTTTCAGCTAAAAAACAATGGCTACTAATCTATACTCATCTTACTTTAACTCTCTGCTGCCTTTGACACTGTTGACCATCCTCTCCTTCAACAGACTCTCAGCTATCTTGGGCTCTGTGACATTGCCCTCTCCTGGATTAACTCATATCTCTCTAACAGATCTTTCTCTGTCTCTTTTGCTGGTGACTCCTCCTCTCCATTGCTTCTGTTTGTCGGAGTACCTCAAGGCTCTGTTCTGGGTACTCTACTCTTCTATATTTACTCTTCTTCACTGGGTAAACTTATCAACAGCTATGGCTTCAACTATCACCTCTGTGCAGATGATACCCAGATCTACCTATCCACCCCTTCACTCTCTCAATTCTCACATCAGCGACTGCTTAGCTGGCATTTCTTCCTGGATAGCCTTTTCCTTCCTAAAAATAAACATGTCCAAGACCGAGCTACTTCTAATCCCTCCCTCTAATTCTACTCCAGTTTCTAATTTTTCTATCACTGTTGGCGGCACCACTATCTCCCCATCACCCCAAGTCCGCTGCCTTGGAGTCACACTTGACTCAAATCTGTCCTTCATTCAACACATCCAATTGCTCTCTTCATCCTGCCGCAACCACCTACGCAATATCTCCAAAATGTGTCAGTTTCTGAGTGCTGAAACTACAGCTAATCCACTCCCTGGTAATTTCCCGACTTTACTACTGTAATAACCTACTAACTGGCCTCCCTCTTTTCTGCCTCTCCCCCCTTCAATCAATCCTAAATGCTTCTACCAGGCTAATCCACCTCTCCCCACGCTCTGTATCTGCTGCACCTCTCTGCGAGTATCTTCACTGGCTCTCAATTCACAGCAGAATTAAAAATTTTCACCCTGACCTACAAAGCCCTCACCAATTCTGCCCCACCCTACCTGTCCTCACTCATCAACAAATATACTCCAACAATGGATGGATGAAGACACTACAAGTACATGTATATCTCTAGGTGAGGTGAGGACACTGCAAGTACATATATATGTATGTCTCTAGGTGAGGTGGGGACACTACAAGTACATGAATATCTCTAGGTGAGGTGAGTGCACTACAAGTACACAAATATATATATATATATATATATATATATATATATATATATATATATATATATATATATATATATATATGTTAGTAAGAAACATTTAAGAATCTATTTATTAATATCTAGTGTTGTATAAAACCCAAGAGCTGACAGTCTTCTTTAACATTCTGTTCATTGTATTATGGCCCTCTGTGGCCCTGTTGTTTCTAGTTTTCCTGCTATATAGCGCCCCCAGCGGGCAGTATGTCTGAGCTTGTTAACTGTGACAACACTGAGTGCTGTGTTACTCGGAGATCTCTATCAAATTAAGACTTCTCAGGTTTTGTGTGAGCAGATTGTGATCAGATGCCAGCTATTGAGCTGCGAGTCCTCTCTGAGCTGTTATCTGATTGGAACTCACCTGCCTCACATTACACTCTGGCTGTACCGCTGATATGGAGAGTCTCACGCTTATAAAGTTGTCACTCATTTGCCTTAACTAGTTCATTGCCAGGCGGCCCTATTTGGCTTGTTGCGTGCTCTCTGTGTACTTAGGGAAAGACACTTCATATAATTCTACATTATAATTTTTATATCATAACTCAATTGTTTGGAATGATGTAGACAGTAATAAAATGATCTATAAATGACGTACCTCACAAGTGTAATTGTGGCCGAGCTGTGCTTGCACGACTGGCATAGAGGATAGCACCTCTGCTTAATATCTGCATTTCTAGCTGCTCTAAAAATATGTTTTGTGTTATGTGACAAATATTCATATTTTTGCTTTATTTACCTCTAAACCTCCAGTGCAGACAACAGTATCAATACCTATTGTTACATATATATCTTGTACAGTGATGCATAAGCCCAGTGTATTATGGGCCTATAACCATAGGCTACCATAAACTGCTTAGTCCAATTGCAACAAAACATATTGTCCTGTTTAGACCAGTCTGTAGTGTCAGGTTATAGTTAGTAGAATAGCCTGCACTACACCCTCCGCACCTACGTTGTTTGTCATGTGACATTAAAGGAACATTAACCCCTTACTACCGGGAATTCCAGAGAAAAACTTGCCCAAAGTACCAGAGAATGTAGCATTTTTACTATCATTCCATTTAAACAGAAATAGAGCTTTTGATTTTTTGATTTACCTATAAAAACTACATATGTATTGATCTAGGCTCATTTTGGTATATTTGATATCACTATTTGGCCGCCAGATATGATCATATACCAAAAATATCTTAACTTTTTCACAAACTTTTAGTTTCTCACTGAAATTATTTACAAACAGCTTGTGCAATTATGGCACAAATGGTTGTAAAAGCTTCTCTGGGATCCCCTTTGTTCAGAAATAGCAGACATATATGGCTTTGCCATTGCTTTTTGGTAATTTGAAGGCCGCTAATTGCAGCTGTGCACCACACTTCTATTATTCCTGGCATTGAAGGGGTTAATAAGGTAGCTTCTAAGGTTAATTTTAACTTTAGTGTAAAGATTACCCTTCCCACCTGACACCTCCCACCCCTTGATCCCTACCTGATCCCTCCCAAAAAGCTCTCTTCTCTCCGTCACCCCACACACACACACACACACACACACCACACACACTGGTCACCTCCATCTTAGGTACTGACAGACAGTTTTCCAGTATGCAATTTCGGGCTCTTTTTTTATTTATTATTATGATTTTCCTTGCAGTGTAGTGTTCCTTTCTCAACCCTCCCACCTCTCTGATCCCCCACTCAAACAGCTCTTTAACCCTCTCCCCTACTACTTGCAGCTTGTCTGCCAGTACCCAGTTTATTTATTTAAAAAATTTTTCTGCAGTCTAGTGGTGTTCCCTACCTCACCCCTCCTGGCAATCATTAATTAAGGTGCCCCCATCCAATTCCCCTTTTGCCATGGCTTCCCACCCCCCTCCCTCAAAAAAAATTTCAGGAGTAGAAGGGCGCCTCCCACTCCCTCCCTTCCCCCTACGTCTCTGTGCTGCCCACCTCCTTCCACCCTCCCACACCACCTGCCAGCTGAAGAAGTTGATTGTTACAGCCGGTGATGCACACAATGTGTCTTGTTAAAGCTTTACTGTTCATGAAGCATACATGCATATGCCCTGTGCACCTGCATTCAAATCCTGCACTGGTTTAAAGGGCAAACATTTTCTTGGGGTGACTCAGTTTACATCATTACTGATTAATAATTGCCACTGCCATCTCTCTGAGCAGTTACACAAAGCACCTGTACATATGCTCTGTGCACAGTAACATCTCAAATTTAAACAACCATAACAATTAGAACAAGCATTGTTGCTAATACGGGTTATTGAAATATATACTGTCATTTATACCGGGCTACAAGGGTTAAACCTCTACCCCCCTACCACCTACCCCCCTTGTGTTTCTCCCCGGATTTGAGCAATTGGGAGCATTTGCAATCTCCCAGACCTTCCTTTTTTAATTCTTCTGTTTGAACCTCATCTTGGAATAGCTGGTCTCTGACCGCCACATCCCTCTTCGGCCGGCCGGGCCAATGGAACTGCCGGTCGGCCGTGACAGCTGTGATTCCCGATGACCTTTAACCCAGGTCGCTCCAGCGGCTCCTTGTCCCAGAGCTCCGCTCTTTTGGATATTGGTCCCCCGTGGGAAGGACAAGAGGCAGGGTGATTGCCGGAAGGGAGCTCCCTAGGAAACCAGGGGATCCCCGACCCCCTTTAACTCCCTATTCCCAGGGACCTTCCCGGTGTACGTTTGGTCGGCCACAGCTCTGGACCCCAGCCATGGATCAGGTTGCTTTTTGGACTGTAGCACCTGGGGACTAAGGGCTTTCCAACGTCACCCTTGAAGTGCTGCTGCTCCCCCAGGATCACCCTTAATGCACCATTCTTGTACAGCTGGGCACTGGAAGGACATGGGGCTCTATGGAGGCGCCAGCCTATCTGGAGCGACAGGAATGGCGGGAGATTTGAGGGACTGATAAGGCTCTTATCAAGGTGAGTTTGTGTATTAATGTTGTGTGTTTTTATCACTAAAGGGAACTTCGTATTTTCACCTGAATGCTAGTCTGTTTAATTATTTGGGTGGGTTCTGCTAGAATCACTTTCTCCGCAACATAGCGGCAGGTTCCAGGTATTGGTAGGACCCTTTGGCAGAGCTACCCAGTCGGGGTAGCCAGAATCCGTCACAGATACTTTTCAAAACAAAAATACAGTCACGTTAAATTAGATAATTCCAATACAAGCTGCGAAGAAACGTGATATATGTGCCCAAGGAATGCTTTGTTAAACCGACTCACCAATGCTGTAAGACTCAGTTCCCAACAGAAAGATTCATTTTGACTTTGTTTGAGCAGTATTTTGTATTTGTCTGTGTAATTTAAAGATGATTTGTATGTCATAAAGTAAATTTGCATCTTTGAGAAGGTTTTGAACGTCTTGTATGTGCACTGTTTATGCATGATTTACAATGCTGTTTTGAAATGCATATTTATTTAGCCCTATCCTCTATGTATTTCTGCATCATATAGAAATGTCATGCTCCTTAGGCCCTCATGATGGAAATTGCTGAGAGGAGGAAATATATTTAAAAGGGATCCGATGTGATTTCCAGAAACCCGAGGAAATATTCAAAAGTGGCGACATTACTCTTTAAGGGCAGCATCACCGAGAGGCGTTTAACTAAACATCGCAATGGGTGGCGATGCTGTCAAAATATTCCAAGCAGCATCGGCATTGGCAATGTAAAGTAACAGATCCTTTTTAAATATATAGCACAGAGCCTAAAATATATATCTATGTACCCCTAAACCGACATAACCCACCACAACAAACTACCCCTACACTACTTAATCCCCTAAACTGCCTGTAGCCCACCACAAGAAACTTCCTAATCTATTAACCCCTATACTACCACAACCCCCAACACAAACACCCATAACCTATTAACCGCTATACCATCACAACCCCCAATGCAAACACCCCCTAACCTATTAACCCCTATACCACCTCAACCCCCAACGCAAACATGGGACCAGAGCACAAAGGTTCCGGAGCCAGGAAGCATTTAACGAGACATTGCTAATAAAACTGATGTCCTGTAATTTCCAGCCAATAAGTGTCAATACACATAGTCCCCACTATGCCCAATACCAGAAAACCCACTGTAGTGAGCAAAGAGTCTAAGATGTGAACAAACCTCCAACTGTGAAGACATTTTCACCTTATGTGTAAAGGGTGAGTACTTAGTAAGCACCTTCACATAAAATATTAGATATTTTTGCTGAACACAGAAATACTAGGGGAGAAGGGGAAGAAGGAGGGATATATCAGAGGCCAGGTAACTTAATTCCCAGTGAGGTCTCATGGACTCTACCATTAGAAAGAAACATAATCTACCAGGATATCAGGATTGGTGTAATATCCAATTATCCAATGGAATCTGCAGTCAGCGGTTTTGTAGTGAAAATTGTGTTTATTTACACAACATGATAGAGTAGTGTTTTGGAGAGTGCAGTCCCCTTCAACAGACTAATCAGAGTGTAACAACTAAAGTGCATTAAATAGCCAAAGCCCCTCCCCTCAACAGAAAAGCCCAACCTGGTTGCCTTGGCAAACACTGTAGAGTAAATAAATAGTGTAATGTATACAAAATTGAAATCAAAGCACCCCCATATAAATAACAGGATACAACATAGGATACAAAACATAAGTCCCAAGGAAAATGGTCTATAGAGGCTAGTGAAAGGGGGGTGAAAGTCAGAGGGAGTGAGCGGGGATAGAGGGGTGAAAGACAGGGAAAAACAAAGGGAGTCAATGGGGGAAAGACAGAGGGGGTGATCGGGGGATAGAGGGCATGAAAGACCGGGAGAAACAGAGGGAGTGAGGCGGATATAGAGGGGTTGAAAGACAGAGAAAGACAGAGGGAGTTAGCGGGGTATTGAGGTGTTGAAATACAGGGAATAATAGAGGGAATGAGCGGGGGATAGAGGGGTTGAAAGACAGGGAAAAACAGAGGGAGTGAGCGGGGATAGAGGGGTGAAAGACAGGGAAAAAACAAAGGGAGTCATTGGGGGAGAGACAGAGGGGGTGATCTGGGGATAGAGGGCATGAAAGACCGGGAGAAACAGAGGGAGTGAGCAGGGATAGAGGGGTTGAAAGACAGAAAAAGACAGAGGGAGTGAGCGGGGTATGGAGGGGTTGAAAGACAGGGAAAAACAGAGGGAGTGAGCGGGGATAGAGGGGTGAAAGACGGAATAAACAGAGGGAGTGCGATAGAGGGGTGAAAGACAGGGAGAAACAGAGGGAATGAGCGGGGATATAGGGGTGAAAGACAGGGAGAAACAGAGGGAGTGAGCGGGGATAGAGGGGTGAAAGGCAGGGAGAAACAGAGGGAGTGAGCGGGGATAGAGGGGTGAAAGACAGGGAGAAACAGAGGGAGTGAGCGGGGATAGAGGGGTGAAAGACAGGGAGAAACAGAGGGAGTGAGCGGGGATAGAGGGGTGAAAGACAGGGAGAAACAGAGGGAGTGAGCGGGGATAGAGGGGTGAAAGACAGGGAGAAACAGAGGGAATGAGCGGGGATATAGGGGTGAAAGACAGGGAGAAACAGAGGGAGTGAGCGGGGATAGAGGGGTGAAAGACAGGGACAAACAGAGGGAGTGAGCGGGGATAGAGGGGTGAAAGACAGGGAGAAACAGAGGGAATGAGCGGGGATAGAGGGGTGAAAGACAGGGAAAAACAGAGGGAGTGAGCGGGGATAGAGGGGTGAAAGACAGGGAGAAACAGAGGGAATGAGCGGGGATATAGGGGTGAAAGACAGGGAGAAACAGAGGGAGTGAGCAGGGATAGAGGGGTGAAAGACAGGGAGAAACAGAGGGAGTGAGCGGGGATAGAGGGGTGAAAGACAGGGACAAACAGAGGGAGTGAGCGGGGATAGAGGGGTGAAAGACAGGGAGAAACAGAGGGAGTGAGCGGGGATAGAGGGGTGAAAGACAGGGAGAAACAGAGGGAGTGAGCGGGGATAGAGGGGTGAAAGACAGGGAGAAACAGAGGGAGTGAGCGGGGATAGAGGGGTGAAAGACAGGGAGAAACAGAGGGAGTGAGCGGGGATAGAGGGGTGAAAGACAGGGAGAAACAGAGGGAATGAGCGGGGATAGAGGGGTGAAAGACAGGGAAAAACAGAGGGAGTGAGCGGGGATAGAGGGGTGAAAGACAGGGAGAAACAGAGGGAGTGAGCGGGGATAGAGGGGTGAAAGACAGGGAAAAACAGAGGGAGTGAGCGGGGATAGAGGGGTGAAAGACAGGGAGAAACAGAGGGAATGAGCGGGGATATAGGGGTGAAAGACAGGGAGAAACAGAGGGAGTGAGCAGGGATAGAGGGGTGAAAGACAGGGAGAAACAGAGGGAGTGAGCGGGGATAGAGGGGTGAAAGACAGGGACAAACAGAGGGAGTGAGCGGGGATAGAGGGGTGAAAGACAGGGAGAAACAGAGGGAGTGAGTGGGGATAGAGGGGTGAAAGACAGGGAGAAACAGAGGGAGTGAGCGGGGATAGAGGGGTGAAAGACAGGGAGAAACAGAGGGAGTGAGCGAGGATAGAGGGGTGAAAGACAGGGAGAAACAGAGGGAGTGAGCGGGGATAGAGGGTGAAAGACAGGGAGAAACAGAGGGAGTGAGTGGGGATAGAGGGGTGAAAGACAGGGAGAAACAGAGGGAGTGAGCGGGGATAGAGGGGTGAAAGACAGGGAGAAACAGAGGGAGTGAGCGGGGATAGAGGGGTGAAAGACAGGGAGAAACAGAGGGAGTGAGCGGGGATAGAGGGGTAAAAGACAGGGAGAAACAGAGGGAGTGAGCGGGGATAGAGGGTGAAAGACAGGGAGAAACAGAGGGAGCGAGCGGGGGAGAGACAGAGGGGTGAAAGACAGGGAATAAACAGAAAATATGAGAAATGGGAGTGAAAAAATAATTTGTTAGACGACATGAGAGACAGACATCTCATCTGCTCAGGGAGTGCGATAGAGGGGTGAAAGACAGGGAGAAACAGAGGGAATGAGCGGGGATATAGGGGTGAAAGACAGGGAGAAACAGAGGGAGTGAGCGGGGATAGAGGGGTGAAAAACAGGGAGAAACAGAGGGAGTGAGCGAGGATAGAGGGGTGAAAGACAGGGAGAAATAGAGGGAATGAGCGGGGATATAGGGGTGAAAGACAGGGAGAAACAGAGGGAGTGAGCGGGGATAGAGGGGTGAAAGACAGGGAGAAACAGAGGGAGTGAGCGGGGATATAGGGTGAAAGACAGGGAGAAACAGAGGGAGTGAGCGGGGATAGAGGGTGAAAGACAGGGAGAAACAGAGGGAGCGAGCGGGGGAGAGACAGAGGGGTGAAAGACAGGGAGAAACAGAGGGAGCGAGCGGGGGAGAGACAGAGGGGTGAAAGACAGGGAATAAACAGAAAATATGAGAAATGGGAGTGAAAAAATAATTTGTTAGACGACATGAGAGACAGACATCTCATCTGCTCAGGTGAGATGATCTAAGAAGTCTCATCAGTACGGTGAAAAAAAGTACGGTAAAAAAAAGTTAGAAACACAAATTTTAACTTGAGACATGTTTATGTTGCTATATAGTAATCTTTATGTGAAACAGAGACTCCTATATTACAATGCAAGGTCTAAAAACATCCCAAATATTTTGTGTGATTTCTCTCTATGCCGGTAAGGTGTTGAATATTAGGCCCTAGGTGGGTGTGAAAATGACAAAAAGATGAAAAATGAGAGAAATAAAGACACCTGGAGAGACAGCATATGAATGTCTTAGAAAGACAGCGTCAGTACGTGAGAGAGACATTTTGTAAATGCGTGAGAGACATTTTGTATGTGCATGAGAGAGACAGCATGTATATTAGACTGCGTGCGAGTGAGAGAACATGTAAGTGCGTGAGAAAGACAGCGTATATGTGTAAGAGACAGCGTGTAAGTGTGTGAGAGACAGCGTGAGAGAGATAGCGCGAGCGCATGAGAGAGACAGCATGTAAGCGTCTAAGAGAGACAGCTTAAATGTTTGAGTGAGACAGCGTGTGAGTGTGTGACAGACAGAGTGTGAGTGCATGAGAGACAGTGTGTGAGTGCATGTAAGAGACCATGTGTGAGTGCATGAGAGACAGTGTGTGAGTGCATGTAAGAGACCATGTGTGAGTGCGATAGAGACATAATGAGTGCATAAGAGAGACAGCATGTAAGTTCATTAGAGAGACAACATGTAGATGCATGAGAGGCAGTGTGTGATAGAGAGACAAGCATGTGAGTATGTGGGAGAGACAGCATGAGAATATGTGAGAGACACATCGTGTGAGTATGTAAGAGAGACAGCGTGTAAGTGCGTTAGAGAGAGAGCATGTAGATGCTTGAGAGACATTGTACAAGTGTGTGTGAGAGACAGAGTGTGAGTGTGTGAGAGAAATAGCGACAGAGTGTGAGTGTGTGAGAGAGACGGAGAGTGAGTGTGTGAGAAAGACGGAGAGTGAGTGTGTAAGAGAGACAGTGTGTAAGTGCAGTTAGAGAGACAGAGTATGAGTGTGAGTGAGAGACACCATGTGAGTGTGAGACAGAGTGTGAGTGCATGAAAGAGAAAGCATGTGAGTGTGTGAGAGAGACAGGGTGTGAGTGCATGAGAGAGACAGCATGTGAGTGCGTGAGAGAGACAGAGTGTGAGTGTGTGACAGAGTCAGAGTGTGAGTGAGTGAGAGAGACAGAGTGTGAGTGTGTGAGAAAGACGGACAGTGAGTGTGTAAGAGAGACAGTGTGTAAGTGCAGTTAGAGAGAGAGCATGTAGATGCATGAGAGGCAGTGTACAAGTATGTGTGTGAGAGAGACAGAGTGTGAGCTTGAGAGAGACAGAGTATGAGTGTGAGTGAGAGACACTGTGTGAGTGTGAGAGAGAGAGTGTGTGAGTGCATGAAAGAGAAAGCATGTGAGTGCGTGAGAGAGACAGGGTGTGAGTGCATGAGAGAGACAGTGTGTGAGTGTGTGAGAGAGACAGAGTGTGAGTGCGTGACAGAGACAGAGTGTGAGTGAGTGAGAGAGACAGAGTGTGAGTGTGAGAGAGAAATAGCGACAGAGTGTGAGTATGTGAGAGAAACAGAGTGTGAGAGAAGCAGAGTGTGAATGTGAGAGAGAGACAGAGTGTGAGTGTGTGAGAGAGACAGAGTGTGAGTGTGTGAAAGAGACAGAGTGGAAGTGTGTGAGAAAGACAGAGTGTGAGTGTGTGAGAGACGGCGTGTGAGTGTGTGAGAGAGATGGAGTGTGTGAGAGAGAGAGAGTGTGAGTGTGTGAGAGAGACAGAGTGAGTGTGTGAGAGAGACGGAGTGTGAGTGTGTGTTTGAGAGACAGAGTGTGAGTGTGTGAGAGAGACAGATTGTAGGAGAGACAGAGTGGGAGTGTGTGAGAGACAGAGTGGGAGTGTCTGAAAGAGAGAGACAGAGTGTGAGTATGTGAGAGAGTAAGAGTGAGTGTGAGACAGACAGAGTGAGTGTGAGTGTGAGAGACAGAGTGAGAGTGTGTGAGAGAGACAGAGTGTGAGTGTGTGAGAGAGACAGAGTGTGAGTGTGTGAGAGAGACAGAGTGTAAGAGAGAGACAGAGTGTGAGTGTGTGAGAGAGACAGGGTGTAAGAGAGACAGAGTGTGACTGTATGAGACAGAGTGTGAGTGTGCGAGAGAGACAGAGTGTGAGTGTGTGAGAGAGACAGAGTGTGAGTGTATGAGAGAGACAGAGTGTACGAGAGACAGAGTGTGAGTGTGTGAGACAGACAGGGTGTAAGAAAGACAGAGTGTGAGTGTATGAGAGAGACAGAGTTTGAGTGTGAGAGAGAGACGGAGTGTGAGTGTGTGAGAGAGACAGAGTGCGAGTGTGTGAGAGAGACAGGGTGTAAGAGAGACAGAGTGTGAGTGTGTGAGAGAGACAGAGTGTGAGTGTGTGAGAGAAACAGTGTGTGCATGAGAGAGACAGAGTGCGAGTGTGTGAGAGAGTGTGAGAGAGAGACAGCATGTGAGTGTGTGAGAGAGTGTGTGAAAGTTTGATTGGTTTGTAATTTTGAGGAACAAGAGATAATAAAATCAAATAAAAAACAAGAGAATAAGGGGAACCATAAGAGACATAAAGCAGGTGCAAGTGTGACTGCTGGCTCCCATGTGGCGAGGAGGTCCCTAGAACGCCATAACAACAGTATAAATACGTATAATTAGAGTAAGATATGACACACTGTAATCCTCGCAATTATGAGCGCTGGATGTGAGAACATAATTGGCCTTAACGTATGACAAACCTTTAATTTTACACATAATCCTTTGTTGTTTTGATCGGATGAGGCACCTTGTTTATTATATTTCTTACTTGTGCCTTTTCTTTACATGTCCTGATGATACTGAGCTTCCTGCGGAGCGCAGCACACGGCAGAACCTTCTCAGCTCTTGTTTGTTACTCAGCACTTATCATCAGTGATCACAAAAGGGCGACGTCTACTAGAGCGTTAATGTACTCACTTTGTCTACAATATCTGCTATTCTGATATTTTATTAATATAAACATATACTACAGACATCACGTGTAGGTGCAGTACATATAGGGCCAGATTACTAGTGGAGTGCTAAATATCGCTTTCATAAAAGCGATATTTGAGCTCCACTTTATAATACCAGCGCATGCTAATGTTCGCATTCGTATTCGCATTGCTGGGAAGCATTGTGCTCATGAGAAAGCCTAACACCTGCGATCGTGGAATGAAAAGCTCCGTAATGCAGCCCCATTGATGTCTATGGGGAAAAAAAGTATGTTTAAACCTAACACCCCAACATAATTCCCACGTCTAAACACCCCTAATCTGCCGCACCCGATATCGCTGACACCTACTTAATGTTATTAACCCCTAATCTTCCGCTCCCGATATTGCCGCCACCTAAATAAAGCTTTTAACTCCTAATCTGCCGCCCCCAACATCGCCGCTACTATATTAAAGCTATGAACCCCTATTCCACCGCTCCCCAACAACGCCGCAACTAAATAAAGTTATTAACCCCTAAACCTCTGGCCTCCCACATCACTACCACTAAATAAACCTATTAACCCCTAAACCGCCAGCCCCCACATCACCGCCTCTCACATACTCTCACACTGTCTCTCTCACATACTCACACGCTGTTCAAATCAGCCAATAGAATTTCAGTAGCTCTCATCCTATTGGCTGATTTAAACAGCCAATAGCATTTCAGTAGCTCTCATCCTATTGGCTAATTTGAATTTCCAAAATCAAATCAGCCAATAGGAATTCAAGGGATGCCATCTTGAATTGCGTACCTTGCATTGAAGATTCAGTTTACGGCGGTGACTGTATGAAGAGGATGCTCCACGTCGGATGTCTTCAGGATGGACCTGTTCCACCAGGATGAAGATAGAAGATGCCGCCTGGATGAAGATAGTAGAGGCCGCCTGGATGAGGACTTCACCGCCTGGATGAGGACTTCGCCGCCTAGATGAAGATAGAAGAGGCCGCCTGGATGAAGTCTTCTCGCCGCCTGGTTGAGGACATCGCCACCTGGATGAAGATAAAAGAGGCCGCCTGGATGAAGACTTCGCCGCCTGGATGAAGATAGAAGAGGCCGCCTGGATGAAGACTTCTCGCCGCCTGGATGAGGACTTCACCACCTGGATAAAGATCGTTCAAGCGGGACTTCAAAAAGTGTAAGTGGATATTCGGGGGTTAGTGATAGGTTTTTTTTAAGGGTGTTTTTTTTTTTAGTTTAGGATTTGGGCTTTCGTAAAAGAGCTAAATGCCCTTTTCATGGCAAAGCAAAAGAGCTAAATGCCCTTTTATGGGCAATGCCCATACAAATGCCCTTTTCAGGGCAATGGTTAGCTTAAGTTTTTTTAGATAGTTTTTCTTTATTTTGTGAGTCAGGGGGGTGGGGGTTTGTAATGTTAGTGGGTCTTTGTATTTTTTATTTCAGGTTAAAGCCTTTTAAGGGACATTGGTAGTTTATTCTAGATTAGGCTTTTATTTTGGGGTGTTTTTTTTTTAAATGGGTATTAGAATAGGAATCATTTTTATTATTTTTGATTTGTTTGTTATTTTGTGTAACGGTAGTTTTTTTTTTTGTAATTCTAGTACCTTTTATTGTAATGTTAGGTTTTAGTGTAAGGCAGCTTAGGTTTTATTTCACAGGTAAGTTTGTATTCATTTTAACTAGGTAGTAAGTAAATAGTTTATAACTATTTACTAACTAGTCTACCTAGTTAAAATAAATACAAATTTAGCTGTGAAATAAAAATAAAACCTAAGCTAGCTACAATATAACTATTATATTATATTATATTGTAGCTAGCTTAGGTTTTATTTCACAGGTAAGTATCGGCTAGATTTAGAGTTTGGCATTAGCCGTCAAAAGCAGCATTAAGGGGTCCTAACGCTGCTTTTTACCGCCCGCTGGTATTTAGAGTCAGGCAGGAAAGGGTCTAACGCTCACTTCCTTACCGCGACTCCTGGCTACCGCAGATCCCCTTACGCCAATTGCGTATCCTTTCTTTTCTATGGGATCTGCCTAACGCCGGTATTTGGAGTCTTGGAAGAAGTGAGCGTAGACCCTCTACCGACAAGACTCCTACCGACAAAAAAAGTCAGTAGTTAAGAGCTTCATGGGCTAACGCTGGAACATAAAGCTCTTAACTACTGTGCTACAAAGTACACTAACTAACTAAACAACCTATGCACCCCTAAACTGAGGCCCCCCACATCGCCGCCACTATAATACATTTTTTAACCCCTAATCTGCCGACCAGACACCGCCGCCACCTACATTATACCTATGAACCCCTAATCTGCTGCCCCTAACATCGCCGACACCTATATTATATTTATTAACCCCTAATCTGCCCCCCCCAACATCGCCGCTACCTAACTACAATTATTAACCCCTAATCTGCTGACCGGACCTCGCCGCCACTATAATAAATGTATTAACCCCTAAACCGCCGCACTCCCGCCTTGCAAACACTATAATAAATTTTATTAACCCCTAATCTGCCCTCCCTAACATCGCCGCCACCTACCTACAATTTTTAACCCCTAATCTCCCACCCGCATCGTTGCCGCTACTATAATAAAATTATTAACCCCTAAACCTAACTCTAACCCTAACACCCCCCTAAATTAAATATAATTTTAATTTAACAAAATAATATTCCTAAAATTAAATAAATTATTCCTATTTAAAACTAAATACTTACCTATAAAAAAACCCTAATATAGCTACAATATAACTAATAATTACATTGTAGCTATTTTTGGATTTATATTTATTTTACAGGCAACTTTGTATTTATTTTAACTAGGTACAATAGCTATTAAATAGTTAATAACTATTTAATAGCTACCTAGTTAAAATACCTACAAAATTACCTGTAAAATAAATCCTAACCTAAGTTACACCTAACACTACACTATCATTAAATTAATTACATAAAATACCTACAATTAATTACAATTAAAATTTTAAACTAATTACACCTAATCTAATCCCCCTAATAAAATAAAAAAATACCCCCAAAATAAAAAAAATCCCTACCCTATACTAAATTACTAAATTAAAAGGGCCTTTTGCGGGGCATTGCCCCAAAGTAATCAGCTCTTTTACCTGTAAAAAAAAATACAATACCCCCCAACATTAAAACCCACCACCCACACACCCAACCCTACTCTAAAACCCACCCAATCCCCCCTTAATAAAACCTAACACTAACCCCTTGAAGATCACCCTACCTTGAGACGTCTTCACCCAGCCGGGTTATCTTTGGGCACCAGTGGACCTCCAGAGGGGCAGAAGTCTTCATCCAATCCGGCCAGAAGAGGACATCCAGACTGGCAACTTCTATCTTCTTCCATCTGGAGTGGAGCCATCGGAAGGAAGAGGATGCTCCGCGTCAGATGTCTTTAAGATGGACACGCTCAGCTCCAAATGGAAGAAGATAGAAGATGCTGCCTGGATGAAGACTTCTGCCGGTCTGGATGTCCTCTTCTGGCTGGATCGGATGAAGACTTCTGCCCCTCTGGAGGTCCACTTGTGCCCGGCTGGGTGAAGACGTCTCAAGGTAGGGTGATCTTCAGGGGAATAGTGTTAGGTTTTATTAAGGGGGGGTTGGGTAGGTTTTAGAGTAGGGTTGGTGTATGGGTGGTGGGTTTTAATGTTGGGGGGTATTGTAATTTTTTTTACAGGTAAAAGAGCTGATTACTTTGGGGCAATGCCCCGCAAAAGACCCTTTTCAGGGCTATTTTTAATTTAGTATAGGGTAGGGATTTTTTTTATTTTGGGGGGCTTTTTTATTTTATTAGGGGGATTAGATTAGGAGTAATTAGTTTAAAAATGTGTAATTTCTTTTTTATTTTCTGTAATTTAGTGTTTGTTGTTTTTTTGTAATTTAGTTTATTTAATTTAATTGTAATTAATTGTAGGTATTTAATGTAATTAATTTAATGATAGTGTAGTGTTAGGTGTAATTGTAACTTAGGTTAGGGTTTATTTTACAGGTAAATTTGTACTTATTTTAGCTAGGTAGTTATTAAATAGTTAATAACTATTTAATAACTATTGTACCTAGTGAAAATAAATACAAAGTTGCCTGTAAAATAAAAATAAATCGTGAGATAGCTACAATGTAATTATTAGTTATATTGTAGCTATCTTAGGGTTTATTTTACAGGTATTTAGTTTTAAATAGGAATAATTTATTTAGATGTATTAAAATTATATTTAAGTTAGGGGGTGTAGGGTTAGGGTTAGACTTAGGGTAGGGATTTTTTTTATTTTGGGGGGCTTTTTTATTTTATTAGGGGGATTAGATTAGGAGTAATTAGTTTAAAAATGTGTAATTTCTTTTTTATTTTCTGTAATTTAGTGTTTGTTGTTTTTTGTAATTTAGTTTATTTAATTTAATTGTAATTAATTGTAGGTATTTAATGTAATTAATTTAATGATAGTGTAGTGTTAGGTGTAATTGTAATTTAGGTTAGGGTTTATTTTACAGGTAAATTTGTACTTATTTTAGCTAGGTAGTTATTAAATAGTTAATAACTATTTAATAACTATTGTACCTAGTCAAAATAAATACAAAGTTGCCTGTAAAATAAAAATAAATCGTGAGATAGCTACAATGTAATTATTAGTTATATTGTAGCTATCTTAGGGTTTATTTTACAGGTATTTAGTTTTAAATAGGAATAATTTATTTAGATGTATTTAAATTATATTTAAGTTAGGGGGTGTAGGGTTAGGGTTAGACTTAGGTTTAGGGGTTAATAAATGTATTATAGTTAATAAATTAATAAATATATTTAATATATTTAGTTAAATATAGTTAATAAATTAATAAATAGGGGTTAATAAATATAATGTAGGTGTCGGCGATGTTGGGGGCAGCAGATTAGGGGTTCATAACTATAATGTAGGTGGCGGCGGTGTCCGGAGCGGCAGATTAGGGGTTAATAATATAATGTAGGTGTCGATGATGACGGGGGCAGCAGATTAGGGGTTAATAAGTGTAAGATTAGGGGTGTTTAGACTCGGATTCATGTTAGGGTGTTAGGTGTAGACATAACTTTTATTTCCCCATAGGAAACAATGGGGCTGCGTTAGGAGCTGAACGCTGCTTTTTTGCAGGTGTTAGGTTTTTTTTAAGCCAGCTCAGCCCCATTGTTTCCTATGGGGAAATTGTGAACAAGCACGTTCAGCCAGCTCACCGCTACGGTAAGCAGCACTGGTATTACAGTGAGATGTGGAGCTAAATTTTGCCGGCTTGCAGAAAACTCGTAATACCAGCGTTGTCTTAAGTGAGCGGTGAGAAAAAAAGGCTCGTTAGCACCGCACACCATTACTGACAAAAACTCGTAAATCTAGCCGATAGCTTCTCTCATGTCTTCTACTATTTCTGATGCGTTGTCTGCTTTTCCAATGTTGCAGGGAAAGCGAAAGAGGAAAATCAGACATTCAGTAAGCGAGGTTTCTGACGCAATTGTTGCAATTTCAGAGGTTCCCTCCCAGAGGCCTGAAGAGGAGGATACCGCTGTAGCATCTGAAGGTGACATTTCAGATTCAGAAAGTGTAATTCCTCTTGCTGATACTGAAGTTGTATCTTTTAGATTTAAATTAGAACACCTCTGTCTGTTACTTAGGGAGGTTTTAGCTACTTTGGACGACAGTGACTCCACAGTTGTGGTTGTCCCTAAGAAGCCTAGTAAGATGAACAAATATTTTGAGGTCCCTTCCTCGACAGACATGTTTCTGGTCCTTGACCGAGCTTCTGAGATAATTGCTAAGGAATGAGAGAGACCGGGCATACCTTTTTCTCCCTTTCCTATTTTTAAGAAAAATATTCCAGTAGCCGACTCTATCAAGGAGGATTGGCAAACAGTGCCTAAGGTGGAAGGGGCCGTTTCCACCTTAGCTAACAGAACTACTATTCCCATAGAGGATAGTTGTGCCTTCAAAGATCCTATGGATAAGAAGTTAGAGGGTTTACTCAATAAGATATATGTACACCAGGGTCTGCAATGGCAACCAGCTGTGTGCATTGCCATTTGCCACCATCACTAGTGCAGCGGTGTATTGGTTTGATGCTCTGTCTGAGGCCCTCAGGACAGAAACTTCTTTGGATGAGATCCAAGATAGGATAAAGGCTCTTAAACTAGCTAATGCCTTTATTACGGACACTTCCCTTCAAGTTATCAAACTGGGAGCTAAGGTTTCTCTATTCTTGCTCACAGAGCCTTATGGTTAAAGCCTTGGTCTGCGGATGTGTCTTCTAAGTCTAAGCTTCTAGCGATTCCTTACAAGGGGAAGACCTTGTTTGGACCTGGCCTAATGGAAATTATCTCTGATATCACAGGAGGTAAGGGTCATCTTCTCCCTCAAGATAAGAGAAATAAACAAAAAGGATGACAGAGTAGTTTTTGTTCCTTTCGAAATTTCAAGGGAAATTCTTCCTCCTCTAAGCAGGAACAATCTAAACCTGCATGGAGACCCAACCAGTCTTGGAATAAGGGAAAACAATCCAATAAGCCTGCTATTGAATCCAAGACAGCATGAAGGGCATGCCCCCGATCTGGGACCGGATCTGGTAGGGGGCAGACTTTCCTTCTTTGCTGAGGCTTGGGTTTGGGATTTTCAGGATCCCTGCACAATAGAAATAGTGTCTCAGGGATACAAATTGGAGTTCAAAAGTTTTTCTCCCAGAGGCAGGTTTCTACTTTCAAGATTATCTGCAGATCAGACAAAGAGAGAGGCGTTCTTACACTGTGTAGGAGACCTCTCCACCCTGGGAATGACTGTTCCTGTTCCAGTACAGGAACAGGGTCTGGGGTTTTATTCCAAATTGTTTGTGGTTCCCAAAAAGGAGGGAACCTTCAGAACAATTTTAGTCCTGAAGAGTCTAAACAAATTTCTCAGGGTACCGTCCTTCAAGATGGAAACTATTTGTTCCATTCTTCCCTTGATCCAAGAGGAGCAATTTATGACAACAGTGGATTTAAAGGACGCGTACCTACATGTTCCCATTCACAGGGATCATCACAAGTTTCTAAGGTTTGCCTTTCTGGACAGACACTTCCATTTCTTGGCTCTTCCTTTCAGTCTTGCCACAGTTCCCAGAATTTTCACAAAGGTTCTGGGATCTCTGTTGGTGGTGCTTCAATCACGGGGCATTGCAGTGGTGCCCTATCTGGACGTCATCCTAGTTCAGGCGCCATCCTTTCAACTAGCAAGATCCCACACGGACTTGGTGTTGTTCTTCCTACGATCTCAGGGGTGGAATGTTAATTTGGAAAAGAGTTCCTTAGTCCCAAATACAAGGGTAACTTTCTTAGGAACCATAATAGACTCTCTGTCTATGAAGTTTTTTCTAACAGAAGTCAGGAAATCAAAGATTATCGAAACTTTCCTAGCCCTTCAGTCCACTCCTCGGTCGTCAGTGGCTCAGTGCATGGAGTTAACCGGGCTGATGGTGGCGACAATGGACATCATCCCGTTTGCTCGGTTCCATCTCAGACCTCTGCAGTTAAGCATGCTCAGGCAATGGAACGGATATTATATGGACTTGTCTCCTTGAATACTACTGGGGTAGGAGAAAAGGGATTCTCTCTGATGGTGGTTGTCTCTGAATCATCTCTCCCAGGGAACTTGCTTTTGCAGACCATCTTGGGTGATTGTGACAACAGACGCCAGCCTTCTAGGGTGGGGAGCAGTCTGGGGCTCTTTAAAAGCTCAGGGAGTTTGGACTCGGTCAGAGTCTGTTCTTCTTTTAAACATTCTGGAACTGAGAGCGATTTTCAATGCTCTTCTGGCCTGGCCTCAGTTAGCCATGGTCCGGTTTAACCGGTTCCAGTCGGACAACATGACTTCTGTGGCTTACATCAATCATCAGGGAGGAATGAGGAGTTACTTAGCGATGACCGAAGTAACCAAAATAATCCAGTGGGCGGAAACCCACTCTTGCTGTCTGTCGGCGATCCACATACCAGGGGTGGACAATTGGGAGGCGGATTTCTTTAGCAGATATATACAGACTAAGAACTGTGCTAAGCCTAAAATTACACTCTTGCCAATCCTTGACCACTTCCCTCAAAGTGGGTACAAACAAATAGGATTTAGTGTATATGGAGGATGGCGCTAGTAGCCAAGTATTACAGACACACTTATTCAGGATATATAATAAAAAACAGTTTATATAAGACATTAAAAAACAGTTTAAACCTTCATCATACAGATCTCAATCAATACTTAAAAAAGGGGGGACGTCTCCCTTATATATATTAATCAGATAAAAAAACAAAAAAAAAAAAAATATGATTGTCAAAAAATGAAATAAGAAAATGAAAATAAAAATGAAAAAATAAAAATAAAAATAATTTATGTATACCACCTTAAAACGACCAAGAAGGTAAAAAAAGCAAATAAAAATAGCAGTTAAAATACAATATATTAGTAGGTAAATGTCCTTGGATGGTAAAACCCGACAATTATAGTTCTAAATGGCTCCTTAGACTATTTCCCAAAGATGTAAATTCTTGTCTTTGTTGCCACTTGTATCCAATTAAGCAGAACATACAATGTATCATATAATGTGTTATATATGCTTGCCAATAGTTTATCATATGAATAAACTTCCTTATATGTATCTGCGAAATAGTACACCTTATAATTGAGGCTTCTCTGCAGATGAAAAACTCATCAAAGACCAAAAGCAGAATAGCAATATGTATCCTGTTTATGGGGTTCAATTTACAAATTCATGCTGTACATGATACCTTACTCGAGGCTGCTCTGTAAAGTTCAAGACTTTAAAATGAGATAAACACTCGCCTCCCTCGCCTCACGGGGTTAATGTGAGCGGTTTCACTTTCCTCACGGGGGTAATGTGAGTGGTTTCACTCACCTTCCTTCCACCAGTGTAACGGCTGTTCCGGTCAGTAGTGGAGTCAGCAGATTTGATCTATTAAATCAGATAGTTGTTATGAAAGCCCCGATCTTAGCGCAGATGTCGCGCGCGGGATACTAGGTACCTAGTGATGAAAAAAATGTAGATATTTGCAGGTTAACAGCTTCACTTCATCGCGTTTCACCCAGGGTATTGAGTTTTTAAGGTGGAATTTCCTTAAGGTGGTAATTTAAATATTCAGGTCCATTAAGAATCTTACGGCTAGATTTAGAGTTTTGTCGGTAACGACCCGCGTAGCTAACGCTGGCTTTTTTCTGGCCGCACCTTTTAAATAACTCTGGTATTGAGAGTCCACAGAATGGCTGCGTTAGGCTCCAAAAAAGGAACGTAGAGCATATTTAACGCAACTTCAACTCTCGATACCAGAGTTGCTTACGGAAGCGGCCAGCTTCAAAAACGTGCTCGTTCAGCTCCTAACGCAGCCCCATTGTTTGCTATGGGGAAACACTTCCTACGTCTGCACCTAACACTCTAACATGTACCCCGAGTCTAAACACCCCTAACCTTACACTTATTAACCCCTAATCTGTCGCCCCCGCTATCGCTGACCCCTGCATATTATTATTAACCCCTAATCTGCCGCTCCGTAAACCGCCGCTACTTACATTATCCCTATGTACCCCTAATCTGCTGTCCCTAACACCGCCGACCCCTATATTATATTTATTAACCCCTAATCTGCCCCTCACAATGTCGCCTCCACCTGCCTACACTTATTAACCCCTAATCTGCGATCGGACCGCACCGCTATTATAATAAAGTTATTAACCCCTAATCCGCCTCACTAACCCTATAATAAATAGTATTAACCCCTAATCTTCCCTCCCTAACATCGCCAACACCTAACTTCAAACATTAACCCCTAATCTGCCGACTGGAGCTCACCGCTATTCTAATAAATGTATTAACCCCTAAAGCTAAGTCTAACCCTAACACCCCCCTAAGTTAAATATAATTTAAATCTAACAAAATTAATTAACTCTTATTAAATAAATTAATCCTATTTAAAGCTAAATACTTACCTGTAAAATAAATCCTTATATAGCTACAATATAAATTATAATTATATTATAGCTATTTTAGGATTAATATTTATTTTAGAGGTAACTTTGTATTTATTTTAACCAGGTACAATAGCTATTAAATAGTTAAGAACTATTTAATAGCTAAAATAGTTAAAATAATTACAAAATTACCTGTAAAATAAATCCTAACCTAAGTTACAATTAAACCTAACACTACACTATCAATAAATTAATTAAATAAAATATCTACAAATAAATACAATGAAATAAACTAACTAAAGTACAAAAAATAAAAAAGAACTAAGTTACAAAAAATAAAAAAATATTTACAAACATCAGAAAAATATTACAACAATTTTAAACTAATTACACCTACTCTAAGCCCCCTAATAAAATAACAAAGACCCCCAAAATAAAAAAATGCCCTACCCTATTCTAAATTACTAAAGTTCAAAGCTCTTTTACCTTACCAGCCCTGAACAGGGCCCTTTGCGGGGCATGCCCCAAAGAATTCAGCTCTTTTGCCTGTAAAAAAAAACATACAATACCCCCCCCCAACATTACAACCCACCACCCACATACCCCTAATCTAACCCAAACCCCCCTTAAATAAACCTAACACTAAGCCCCTGAAGATCTTCCTACCTTGTCTTCACCATGCCAGGTATGACCGATCGTTCCAGGCTCCGAAATCTTCATCTAAGCCCAAGCGGGGGCTAGACATCCATCATCCGACGGCTGAAGAAGTCCAGAAGAGGCTCCAAAGTCTTCATCCTATCCGGGAAGAAGAGTAGATCCGGACCGGCAACCATCTTCTTCCAAGCGGCATCTTCTATCTTCATCCGATGAGGACCGGCTCCATCTTGAAGACCTCCACCGCGGACCCATCTTCTTCCGACGACGACTTCCCGACGAATGACGGTTCCTTTAAGGGACGTCATCCAAGATGGCGTCCCTCGAATTCTGATTGGCTGATAGGATTCTATCAGCCAATCGGAATTAAGGTAGGAAAATTCTGATTGGCTGATGGAATCAGCCAATCAGAATCAAGTTCAATCCGATTGGCTGATTCAATCAGCCAATCAGATTGAGCTTGCATTTTATTGGCTGTTCCGATCAGCCAATAGAATGCAAGCTCAATCTGATTGGCTGATCGGATCAGCCAATCGGATTGAACTTGATTCTGATTGGCTGATTCCATCAGCCAATCAGAATTTTCCTACCTTAATTCCGATTGGCTGATAGAATCCTATCAGCCAATCAGAATTCGAGGGACACCATCTTGGATGACGTCCCTTAAAGGAACCGTCATTCGTCGGGAAGTCGTCGTCGGAAGAAGATGGGTCCGCGGTTTAGGTCTTCAAGATGGAGCCGGTCCTCATCGGATGAAGATAGAAGATGCCGCTTGGAAGAAGATGGTTGCCGGTCCGGATCTACTCTTCTTCCCGGATAGGATGAAGACTTTGGAGCCTCTTCTGGACTTCTTCAGCCGTCGGATGATGGAGATTTCGGAGCCTGGAACGATCGGTCATACCTGGCATGGTGAAGACAAGGTAGGAAGATCTTCAGGGGTTTAGTGCTAGGTTTATTTAAGGGGGGTTTGGGTTACATTAGTGGTATGTGGGTGGTGGGTTGTAATGTTGGGGGGGGTATTTTGGGGGTCTTTGTTATTTTATTAGGGGGCTTAGAGTAGGTGTAATTAGTTTAAAATTGTTGTAATATTTTTCTGATGTTTGTAAATATTTTTTTATTTTTTGTAACTTAGTTCTTTTTTATTTTTTGTACTTTAGTTAGTTTATTTCATTGTATTTATTTGTAGATATTGTATTTAATTAATGTATTGATAGTGTAGTGTTAGGTTTAATTGTAGGTAATTGTAGGTATTTTATTTTATTTATTTATTGATAGTGTAGTGTTAGGTTTAATTGTAACTTAGGTTAGGATTTATTTTACAGGTAATTTTGTAATTATTTTAACTATTTTAGCTATTAAATAGTTCTTAACTATTTAATAGCTATTGTACCTGGTTAAAATAAATACAAAGTTACCTGTAAAATAAATATTAATCCTAAAATAGCTATAATATAATTATAATTTATATTGTAGCTATATTAGGGTTTATTTTACAGGTAAGTATTTAGCTTTAAATAGCAATAATTTATTTAATAAGAGTTAATTTATTTCGTTAGATTTAAATTATATTTAACTTAGGGGGGTGTTAGGGTTAGACTTAGCTTTAGGGGTTAATCCATTTATTAGAATAGCGGCGAGATTCGGTCAGCAGATTAGGGGTTAATAATTTAAGTTAGGTGTCGGCGATGTTAGGGAGGGCAGATTCGGGGTTAATACTATATATTATAGGGTTATTGAGGCGGGAGTGAGGCGGATTAGGGGTTAATAACTTTATTATAGTAGCGGTGAGATCCGCTCGGCAGATTAGGGGTTAACAAGTGTAGGCAGGTGGAGGCGACATTGAGGGGGGCAGATTAGGGGTTAATAAATATAATATAGGGGTCGGCGGTGTTAGGGGCAGCAGATTAGGGGTACATAGCTATAATGAAGGTGGCGGCTCTTTGCGGTCAGCAGATTAGGGGTTAATTATTGTAGGTAGCTGGCGGCGACGTTGTGGGGGGCAGGTTAGGGGTTAATAAATATAATATAGGGGTCGGCAGTGTTAGGGGCAGCAGATTAGGGGTACATAAGTATAACATAGGTGGCGGTCGGCAGATTAGGGGTTAAAAAAAATTAATCGAGTGTCGCGATGTGGGGGGACCTCGGTTTAGGGGTACATAGGTAGTTTATGGGTGTTAGTGTACTTTAGAGCACAGTAGTTAAGAGCTTTATGAACCGGCGTTAGCCCAGAAAGCTCTTAACTACTGACTTTTTTCTGCGGCTGGAGTTTTGTCGTTAGAATTCTAACGCTCACTTCAGACACGACTCTAAATACCGGAGTTAGAAAGATCCCATTGAAAAGATAGGATACGCAATTGACGTAAGGGGATCTGCGGTATGGAAAAGTCGGGGCTGAAAAGTGAGCGTTAGACCCTTTCCTGACTGACTCCAAATACCGGCGGTAGCCTAAAACCAGCATTAGGAGCCTCTAACGCTGGTTTTCACGGCTACTGCCAAACTCCAAATCTAGGCCATAGGGTTTATAATCAAGCATCTTAAGGTGGTATATAAAACTTCTATCAGAAAATGTTTAAGGTGGTATAAGAAAAAAAGACATAAATATAAAAATAAAAAATAATATTTTCAAAAAATGATAATAAAAACTTACAACTAAACTCTTTATACATTTTATACATATATTCTGACATTTTCAACATTTAGTAGTGTTTTTGACAAAATAGTGTGTTAAAAAATACCTCTAACTTTGGAGAAAATTTCTGCCCAAAACATATATATGCCTCTAATTCTTAATCTGCCAACTCTATTCCAAAAAGGGAATAAAAGATAAGGAGGGATAATATCACATATTGGACTAAATTCCCAAGAAAGGCGACAGGTCAAGATCTGAGTTTAACCTTTTAGGGAAGAGGGTATCAAATCTATATATAATTTCTGATTCTTTTCTTAAAAGTTTGGTTTCAGAATTACCTCCTCTCTAATTACCTTTCCTTTTACCTTACATATACCCCAATATTGGAAGTGTTTAATATTGTTGTTATGTACTTCTCTGAAATGTTTGTACAGATATGTGTCGAGATTGCCTTTTTCTATATTACAGAGATGTTCTCTGATTCTGTCCCTCAGGATCCTAGTAGTTTCACCAATATAGAACAAATCACATGAATATTTTATTATATATACAACTCCGTTTGAGAACATCGAATTATATCTTTAATATTAAAAATGTCTTTAGTTCTTGGTAAAACAATACCTTTACTTTTTGTGCTGTATCTACGGGCTCTACATGTGTGGCAGGGACAGAAACCATTCAAATTTTTTCCTTTTAGGGCCCTATCAGTTAGACCTGTCTTAGTTCTTCTTAACTCACTAGGAGCCAATATCTGATAAAACTTCTAGCCTTTCTGAATATTTTTTTGGTTTATGTGACAAAACATTTCCTATTAGTGGGTCTTGCTTCAATATATGCCAATTCTTATTTATTATTTTTTTAATAGTTGAATGGTTCTCGCTATAGTCTGTGATAAAGGCTACATTATATTCACTATTTGTTTGCAAATTTGATGGTTCAGTTTTCTTATATCTTAATAGGCTGCTTCTTTCTGCCTCATGTGCTCTGTTTATAGCTCCTTCCAGTTCAGTATCAGTATATCCTCTCTCATTAAACCTTTTCGGTAATATATTTATCTGGGTATCAAAATCTATTTGTCTCGAACAATTTTTTTTAATCCTTAAAAATTGCCCAGTTGGAATATTATCCTTCCATCTTTTAAGATGGCAGCTCTTTTTGTGGACATAGTTGTTACATTCAACGTTCTTAAAAAACGTTTTAGTGTCAAATTTATCATTGTCTATGAATATTTCCAAATCTAGGAAAGATATCGACTTCTTGCTATATTCGTAGGTGTAATTTAGCCCTTTATCATTGGAATTCATACTCTGAAAAGATTTTTGGAGATCATTTTCTGAGCCTCTCCATATAATTAGGATATCGTCAATGAACCTTTTAAAGAGCACAAGACTCGCACCAAGCTCATGCGTGTCCAGGAAGTTCGATTCCCAATCTCCCATGAAAATGTTCGCATAGTTTGGTGCAAATCTTGTGCCCATTGCCGTACCCTCTATTTGAAGGTAATACTTTTTGTTAAATTCAAAATAATTATTATTTAATATAAATGCAATACTTTTTAAGATAAATTCACATAATTCAGAACTCACTTCTTTATCCTCCCTCAGGAAATTCTCTACTGCTCTTAATCCTTTATTGTGATCTATCACTGTATACAGTGAAGTAACATCACAAGTTGCTATAATTATCTTCCCATTCTATATTTTCCACTAGCTGTAATACATATGTAGACTAGAGTCCCTAAGATATGTTCTCAAATTTTTAACATATTTCTGTAGATGTATATCTACATATTTTGAAAGATTGCAAGTGATAGACCCAATTCCGGAGATAATAGGCCTTCCCAGAGGGTTAAGGAGGCTCTTATGCACCTTGGGGAGAAAGTAAAAAAAATGGGAATTTTCAGAAATTCTGGATATAGAAACTTGTATTCATTATCATTCAAAATAACTAGATCTTTACCTTCTTGAAGAATACCTATGAGATTTTTCTTAAATTTATTCGTTGGATTCAAATCTAATATTTTAAAAGTTTTTGAGTCATTCAAAATTCTGTCCGCTTCATTTATATAGTTGACTCTGTCCATAATTACCACCCCTCCTCCTTTATTGGCTGGTTTAATTATGACTTGTTTATTGTTTTGTAAAGAGTCAAGGATATCTCTATCCTTTTTATTTAGATTGTAATTAGATCTATATAAATGAAACGGACAGAAATTTGAATTACTCAAAAACTTATAAAAGATTAGATTTGAATCCAACTAATAAATTTAAGAAAAATCTCATAGGTATTTTTCAAGAAGGAAAAGATCCAGGTATTTTGAATGATAATGAATACAAGTTTCTATATCCAGAATTTCCGAGAATTCCCATTTTTTACTTTCTCCCCAAGGTGCATAAGAGCCTTCTTAACCCTCCGGAAAGGCCTATTATCTCCGGAATTGGGTCTATCACTTGCAATCTTTCAAAATATGTAGATATACATCTACAGAAATATGTTAAAAATTTGAGAACATATCTTAGGGACTCTACACATGTATTACAGCTAGTGGAAAATATAGAATGGGGAGATAATTTAATTATAGCAACTTGTGATGTTACTTCACTGTATACAGTGATAGATCACAATAAAGGATTAAGAGCAGTAGAGAATTTCCTGAGGGAGGATAAAGAAGAGAGTTCTGAATTATGTGAATTTCTCTTAAAAAAAAGAACCATTTAACTATTAAAAAAACAATAAATAAGCATTGGCATATATTGAAGCAAGACCCACTAATAGGAGATGTTTTGTCACATAAACCAAAATAATATTCAGAAAGGCTAGAAATTTTATCAGATATTGGCTCCTAGTGAGTTAAGAAGAACTAAGACAGGTCTAACTGATAGGGACCTAAAAGGAAAAAACGTGAATGGTTTCTGTCCCTGCCACACATGTAGAGCCTGCAGATACAGCACAAAAAGTAAAGGTATTATTCTACCAAGAACTAAAGACATTTTTAATATTAAAGATATAATTGGATGTTCTCAAAACGGAGTTGTATATATAATAAAATGTTCATGTGATTTGTTCTATATTGGTGAAACTACTAGGATCCTGAGGGACAGAATCAGAGAACATCTCTGTAATATAGAAAAAGGCAATCTTGACACATATCTGTACAAACATTTCAGAGAAGTACAAAACAACAATATTAAACACTTCCAATATTGGGGTATATGTAAGGTAAAAGGTAATTGGAGAGGAGGTAATTTTGAAACCAAACTTTTAAGAAAAGAATCAGAAATGATATATAGATTTGATACCCTTTTCCCTAAAGGGTTAAACTCAGAACTTGACCTGTCGCCTTTCTTGGGAATTTAGTCCAATATGTGATATTATCCCTCCTTATCTTTCATTCCCTTTTTGGAATAGAGTTGAAAGATTAAGAATTAGAGGCATATATATGTTTTGGGCAGAACTTTTCTCCAAAGTTAGAGGTATTTTTTAACACACTATTTTGTCAAAAACACTACTAAATGTTGAAAACGTCAGAATATATGTATAAAATGTATAAAGAGTTTAGTTGTAAGTTTTTATTATCATTTTTTGAAAATAGTATTTTTTATTTTGATTTGTATGTCTTTTTTTCCTATACCACCTTAAACATTTTCTGATAGAAGTTTTGTATACCACCTTAAGAGGCTTGATTATAAACCCTATGATTCTTAATGGACCTGAATATTCCAATTACCACCTTAAGGAAATTCCACCTTAAAAACTCATTAATCCCAAGAATTTCTTATCAAATGGAAAAGAAGCAGCAGGTTTTTTAAATTCGACTTTTAGGTTCAGCTGATATCTTGAGAAAGCCCAATACCCTGGGTGAAACGCGATAAAGTGAAGCTGTTAACCTGCAAATATCTACATTTTTTTCATCACTAGGTACCTAGTATCCCGCGCGCGACATCTGCGCTAAGAGCGGGGCTTTCATAACAACTATCTGATTTAATACACTCGCTTAAACATCGATCAAATCTGCTGACTCCACTACTGACCAGAACAGCCGTTACACTGGTGGAAGGAAGGTGAGTGAAACCGCTCACATTACCCCCGTGAGGAAAGTGAAACCGCTCACATTAACCCCGTGAGGCGCGGGAGGTGAGTGTTTATCTCATTCTGGAACTTTACAGAGCAGCCTCGAGTAAGGTATCATGTACAGCATGAATTTGTAAATTGAACCCCATAAACAGGATACATATTTCTATTCTGCTTTTGTTCTTTGATCATCTGCAGAGAAGCCTCAATTATAAGGTGTACTATACTGCAGATACATTTAAGGATGTTTATTCATATTATGAACTATTGGCAAGCATATATAACACATTATATGATACTTTGGGGCATATGTATCAAGTTCCGTATGGAGCTTGATGGCGCCTGTTTCTGGTGAGTCTTCAGACTCACCAGAAACAGCAGTTATGAAGCAGCGGTCACAAAGACCGCTGCTCCATAACCTGTCCGCCTGCTTTGAGCAGGCGGACACACACCGCCGGAAATCAACCCAATCGAGTACTATCGGGTTGATTGACACATGAATATTTTATTATATATACAACTCCTATTGGCCGCGAGTCTGCAGGGGGCGGCGTTGCACCAGCAGCTCTTGTGAGCTGCTGGTGCAATGCTGAATACGGCGAGCGTATTGCTCGCCGTATTCAGTGAGGTCTGGCGGAACTGATCCGCAGTGTCGGACCAGGTCTGCCAGACCTTAATAACTAGAGGCCATTGTATGTTCTGCTGAATTGGATACAAGTGGCAACAATATAAGAATTGACATCTTTGGGAAAGAGTCTAAGGAGCCATTTAGAACTATAATTGTCGGGTTTTACCATCCAAGGACATTCCTAATATATTGTATTTTAACTGCTATTTTTATTGGCATTTTTCGACCTTCTTGGTCATTTTAAGGTGGTATACAAAAAATATTTTTATTTTTTATTTTGATTCGCATTATCTTATTTCATTTTTTGACAATCATATTTTTTAATTTTTTGTTTTTTCATCTGATTAATTTATATAAGGGAGATGCCCCCCCCTTTTTTAAGTATTGATTGAGATCCGTATGATGAATGTTTAAACTGTTTTTTAATATCTTATATAAACTGTTTTTTATTATATAAAACAAAAGGATAATCCAGCAATCCTCAGGAGGTGCGCTGCTGTATATTTGATCTGTTCCGGTGGACTTGAATCAGTGGCTGCGCTCCCCAAAGGAACTCCCGGTGGAATCCTGGATGTATAAAAAGATAGAAGGAGAGAGGCGCCAAAACCATAAAACAGTATCGTTGTGGTAAGGGGGAAGAGTGCAGAAAAGAGTCCCCCCTAAGAGTGAATACTCACAGAAGAGGCGGCACTATCAGCGTGCCTTACACCGCAAGTTGGGACCGCTGAGAGTCGCCCGACAGACACCCCCAGGCAGATGACGTCACTGTGGAAACTCCAATACGCTGCAGGCAGTATCGGTCTGTGGGATCTCCTTGAGAGCAGCTGTGACTAGCGGCATCCAAAATCACCACAGGTGTGCACCAAGCGAATCTTGTTAGTGGTCAGTGTATAGATAAATAAGCACTCAAATGACAGGAGCACGTAAGGTGAACATAAAATCTTGGTTTATTACAAGTAAAAACAAACAGCAACGCATTTCTTGGCCACAGTGCCGTTTCATCAGGCTGACAGCGACTCTCAATGGTCCCGACTTGCGGTGTAAGGCACGCTGATAGTGCCGCCTCTTCTGTGAGTATTCACTCTTAGGGGGGACTCTTTTCTGCACTCTTCCCCCTTACCACAACGATACTGTTTTATGGTTTTGGCGCCTCTCTCCTTCTATTTTTTATTATATATATTGAATAAGTGTGTCTGTTATACCTGGCTACTAGCGCCATCCTCCATATACACTGGATATCTTAAGCAGGCAGACCTTTCATCCTGGGGAGTGGGAACTCCATCCAGAAGTATTCTCCAGCTTGATTCTCAAGTGGGGTCAGCCAGAATTGGATCTCATGGCATCCTGACAGAATGCCAAACTCCCGAGATACCAGGGACCCCCAGGCGGAACTGATAGATGCTCTGGTGGTACCTTGGACCTTCAGTCTAGCAAACCTATTTCCTCCGTTTGCTATTCTTCCTCGGGTAATTGCTCGAATCAAACAGGAGAGGTCCTTGGTGATCCTCATAGCACAGGCGTTTCCCTCTGACAGAGCAAAGGTGGGATTTCTCATCTCGTTACTCTCTGACACAGCTCTTGCCTGGGTTAATCCCTTGTGGGAGACTAATAAACCTATGATTTCAAATTACCCTGAATTTGTGGCCTCCTTTCGAAGGGTATTTGATGTTCCGGCTCGTTCCTCCTCTGCTGCTAAACGACTCATGTCCATTCAGCAAGGTACAAGATCTGTTGCTCAGTATGCTATTGAGTTCCGTACGCTTGCCGCAGAGGTAGGTTGGAACAATGAAGCCCTTGTTGCCGCCTCCTTTCATGGGCTCTCTGATACGATTAAAGACGAAATTGCTGCCAGAGATTTACCAGAGGATCTTGAGGCATTGGTGTCTTTTTTTATCCTAATTGACATCAGACTCAGAGAGAGGCAGTCTTTCAAGGAGCGCTTGCGAAAGCCTCCTGTTCTGTTGTCTCCTACGTGTTCGTTCCCACCCATGCCTCCCTCTCCTCCCATGCCTCCTGGTCCCGAGTCACCAGGTACTGCTGAGCCGATGCAGTTGGGATTCACGCGTCTCTCCGCGGCGGAGAGGGCCTTTAGGAGGAGGGAGGGGCTCTGCCTCTATTGTGGGTTACAGGGCCACCTTTTGAAGTCTTGTCCTACACGGCCGGGAAACGCTCACACCTAAGGTCCTGTCGGGGGCAGACCTTGGGTGGTTTATCCTCGTCCCCGGAACTGCTTAAGGAGAAACCTTTGGTCACGTTTGTCCTTTTCTGGGTGGACTCTTCCATAGTCACTCAGGCTCTTGCTGGCTCCGGTGCTATTGACAGTGCTTTTGTATCAAAGCACTCCATTCCTGTTTTGCCTCGGTCCGTTCCGCTTGCTATTGAGGCCATTGATGGCAGGCCCCTTCAGCCTGCACTCGTTACTCATGAAACTGCTCCGTTGTCCATGGCTGTTGGGGCCCTCCATTTTGAATCCCTCCAGTTCCAGGTGATAAACTCTTCGCATTTTCTGGTTGTTCTTGGTTATCCCTGGCTCCAAAAGCACAATCCCAGTCTCGACTGGTGCAGGTCCGAAATTGTGTTGTGGTCCCCGCAATGTATTTCCTCTTGTCTTTGGAAACCAGTTAAAGTCTTTTGCACTTCTTCGGTATCTCAATTGCCAGAAGAGTACCGAGAGTTCCTAGATGTTTTTGACAAGGTGCGTGCCGGTACGTTGCTGCCTCACCGGTTTTACGATTGTGCCATAGACCTGCAACCCGGAGCCATTACTCCACGGGGCCGGGTTTACCCTCTGTCTGTTGCAGAGAATTGTGCTATCCCTCAAGGGAGCTACGGTCTTTACTAAATTGATTTGAGAGGAGCGTACAATCTTGTTAGGATTAAGGAGGGCCACGAATGGAAAACAGCATTTAACACCAGGAGCGGGCATTATGAGTATCTTGTAATGCCCTTTGGCCTATGTAATGCTCCTGCTGTTTTTCAGGAATTTATTAATATCCTATGAGATATGTTGCAACAGTGTGTTGTGGTGTACTTAGACGACATCCTCATACACTCACCCACACTTGAGGCTCATCTTCTGATGTTACACAGGTTCTTCAGAGACTACGTGAGAATGGCCTGTTTTGTAAACTCGAGAAATGTGAGTTCCATCAGACTCAAGTAACCTTCCTAGGTTATGTTATCTCCGTTGCAGGGTTCTCCATGGATCCTGACAAGTTATCTGCAGTTCTGCAGTGGCCTCGCCCAGTTGGTCTTCGGTCTATTCAACATTTTTTGGGGTTCGCCAATTACTATAGAACGTTTATTAAAAACTTTTCTTCCTTGGTCACAGACATGACCCGTAAAGAAAATGATCCACTCCATTGGTCACCTTCTGCCATTAAGGCCTTTGATAGTCTTAAGACTGCCTTTGCTGCCACTCCAGTTCTGGCTCATCCTAACCCTGTCCTGCCTTTCGTTCTTGAGGTCGATGCGTCTGAGACTGGAGTAGGTGCCCTCTTGTCTCAACGTCCTACGCCTGACGGTTCCTTGCATCCGTGTGGTTTATTCTCTAAGAAATTGTCTCCAGCGGAGTGCAATTATGAAATTGGCGACAGGGAATTACTGGCCATAATTTTGGCACTCAAGGAATGGAGGCATCTTCTCGAGGGTACTAGCGTGCCAGTGCTCATTCTTACTGACCACAAGAATTTAACTTATCTATCTGAAGCAAAATGTTTGTCGCCCCGACAGGCCAGATGGGCGCTATTTTTGTCTTGGTTTAATTATGTGGTCTCCTACCGGCCTGGTAGTAAGAATGTTAGGGCTGATGCCCTCTCTCGACAATTTTCGCCTTTGTCCAAGGAGGAGTCTGTACCTACTCCTGTTATACCTCCTGACCATATTTTGGCTACCATACATACTAATTTGACTTCACCCTTGGGGGAGGAGATCCTGGCTGCACAAACCAATGCACCTCCTGAGAAACCTAGTGGTATGTGTTTTGTTCCTGAGAATCTACAAACTAAACTTTTGCACAGTTACCACTATCCTAAAGCCGCAGGTCACCCAGGCAAGAACCAAATGATTTGGTCTGTCACTCGACAATTCTGGTGGCTAGGTCTTCGTTCTGATGTTGCTGCGTATGTTGCCTCCTGCTCAGTTTGTGCACAGAATAAGACTCCTCAACGTCTTCCTGTGGGTCTTCTTAAACCTATTGCTAATGGTGAGCGTCCTTGGACACATCTTTCCATGGACTTCATTGTCGGGCTCCCTGTTTCCAATGGCAATACTGTTATCCTTATGGTGGTTGACCATTTTTCTAAAATGTCACATTGCATTCCCTTGATGAAGCTGCCTACCGAATTTTTGCCCGGGAGGTCTTCCGTTTACATGGGTTACCCAAGGAGATAGTGTCAGACTGGGGAAGCCAGTTTGTCTCCAGATATTGGCGTTCCTTTTGTGCTCAAATGGGGATCCAGCTTTCCTTCTCCTCGGCATATCACCCTCAATCTAATGGGGCTGCGGAACGGTCTAATCAAGCTCTGGAACAGTTCCTCCATTGCTATATCTCAGATCACCACAATAATTGGTCTGAACTGTTATCTTGGGCAGAGTTTACTCGTAATAGTGCTATTAATGCTTCCTCCAAGTTATCCCCGTTCATGGCGAATTATGGGTTTCAACCATCCTTGTTGCCCGATTCATTCATGTTTTAAGGTATTTCGGCTTTGGAGGGGCATCTCCGGCAACTCTGTTCCACGTGGGTGCAGATTCAGGATTGCCTTCCTCGTTCTATGCAGCGGCAAACGTTCCAGGCTGATCGTAGGCGGCACCTTCCTACCAGGTTGGTGAGAGAGTTTGGCTGTCCTCCCGCAACTTGAACCTTCGTGTGCCTTCCAATAAATTGGCTCCCCGTTATGTTGGTCCTTTTCGAATACTCTGACGTGTTAATCCTGTGGCTACGCTCTTGACCTTCCTCCTGCTATGCGCATCTCCAATGTTTTTCATGTCTCCCTCTTGAAACCATTGGTTTTTAATCAGTTTACCACTGTGTTGCTTCATCCCCATCCTATCTTTGTTGACAACCATGAGGAGTATGAGGTCAGCAGCATTATTGACTCTCGTATGTCCAGGTGCCGTGTATAGTATTTGGTTCACTGGAGGGACTACGGTCCGGAGGAGCATTCTTGGGTTCCCTCCTTTGATGTTCATGCTCCTGCCCTTCTCCGTTCCTTCCATGCCCGTTCCCCAATAAGCCTTTTGTCCTCCCGCGGGGGAGTGGTTGTTGAGGGGAGGGTACTTTCAGGTTTTTTCCCTGTTGTGTTTGCCATGTGCTGCTGGCAGCCATTTTGCATTGTGGGGGATGCTGTTCATTTCCTGCACTTCCTTATATGGCCAGACTGGTGTGCATCATTCATGTGAGACAGGATGCAGTCTCAGAATTGTGATGTCATCACTTATTATTTAAAGGGCCTCTGTTCAGTATGCTTTGCCTTTGTGTTGTCTCAGACCTGTTTGTGAGAGTTCCTGTGTATTACTTGGCTGTCTGACGTCCTTCCTGGTTCCTGATCCCTGGCTTGTTCCTGATTCTGCTGTTTTCCTTGTTCCTGATTCCGGCTCGTCTGACTATTCGCTTTGTCTCCTGACTCGGCTTGTCTGACTACCAGCTCTGGTTTTGACTCCTGGCTTGTTATTTGACTTGTGGACTTTTTATTATTTTTTTAGTGTGATTATTTTTGCACTTCTCGTCTCAGTCTGTTTCCTGGCATCCTGACAGGTTCCCTGTCTTGTCCCTCCTGTATCATCTGTGTACTCTAGCTTGGGTATTGAATCCCATTAGTAATTAAGATGATCCGTGGACTCATTGTGTCATAAAAAAGAAAAGAAAATTTATACTTACCTGATCAATTTATTTCTTTTTGACACGATGAGTCCACGGCCCGCCCTGTTCTTGTAAGACAGGTTGTTGGTTATTTTAAACTTCAGACACCCCTGCACCTTGGTCTTTCCTTTCTTTCCTTAACTTTGGTCGAATGACTGGAGTAGGAGGGAGGGGAGGTGCTCTTTGCCGCCTCCTGCTGACCAGAAGGTGAATATCCCATTAGTAATTAAGATGATCCGTGGACTCATCGTGTCAAAAAAGAAATACATTTATCAGGTAAGCATACATTTTCTTTTTATGGAATAAACTTGCTGCAACATCCTTGCTGAAAATGTTGAGATTTAAAGAGATTTATACCTGCCAATGCAAGTGCGTCTTTCTAAATTCCACATGCTGTATCATGGTTAAAGGGATAGTCAAGTCCAAAAAAACTTTTATGATTTAAATAGGGAATGTAATTTTAAACAACTTTCCAATATACTTTTATCACCAATTTTGCTTTGTTCTCTTGGTATTCTTAGTTCTTCTATTTGGCTCTTCTTCGTTTGACATCTGAAGCTTCCCTACCCTCCCTTCCTTTTGGCTGTCAATCGTATACGGCTCCTTTAAGAAATCTTGTTAAGGTCACAGTATGTTGGACGATTCACTGTTTCTGGTGTTATTGTTGTTTGTTATAGTGACACCTACCCTAGGCAGTCGGTCATGGCCCGGAACAGCAGGCAGAGAGGGGAACGAGTGACGGTCATTGACAAGAGGAATGACATCTCTAGAATTGGGTCTTGCGTGTGCAATGGGCCGAATAGCTCCTAATGTTGCTCTGTCAAAGGGCATAGAAGTAGGGCTCTTCTCTGGTCAACTTCTCTGGGCCACTGACCATCTAGAAATTGCTAGTAATACTACCTATATTTTAGGGCCTGACTGCCGCCACTTTAAGTTAATGCTGCTATTGCCTGATATTTTTATGTCATATTTAATAAACCCGGCCATATTGGTTTTCTCTCCCAAACTATTTGTGTCAGTGTATTATTTGTTATTATTTAGTTGAGTTTAGTTACAGGGTTTGTAGTTACACATTACAAATTAATAGGGTATTTCATTCCTAAGGTTGGTAATTAGAGGATAAATGGGGAAAAAAGGGAATGAGATGACTAAAAGGGGGACAAACTCTATGAGATTCATAAATTGATGCAGATTCATTCTTATGGCATAACGTTTGGCCGTACAATGCAGCTTAACAGCAGATTAATATGAATCAGAAACCACAAAATAACAAGATACTGTATGTATTATATTGAGAGCATGACTCACGGGTGCTTGGCACACACATACAGATAGCATAATGTACATACTATAAACTATCATCTCATATATACAGAGCATGACACACGGGTGCTTGGCACACACATACAGATAACATAATGTTCATCAATAATATGAGAATGGTACTGACACTAGGACCCAGTGACCCTGAAAAAAAAGACTGAGCTAAATGTAACAGTCCGGTGCTACCCCTAAAAAAAGGTTTAAACAATAAAAGTTGCAATAACACTAATATAATACACAAACTAGTTTCGGCCCAAGTACTGGCCTTTTTCATTGTGAATAGTAATAGTAATGGTTACTATTCACATTGAAAAAGGCCAGTACTTGGGCCGAAACCCGTTTGTGTATTTTATTAGTGTTATTGCATGTTTTTTTTCACCCCTGGCACCTGATGCCGACGACTGCAGCTATCGGCCAGGAAACAGAGGGGTGAATACATGCACTTTTTATCTCACTTGATAATTATTTAGGTTGGTGGGGTTTAATTTATTATATAGAGGTTGTTTCCTCATTTTTACCTTTAATTATTAAAAGCTATTTTTTAATTCCTTACTACTTAGCCTAGGAAAGGGTGCTTAATAAACCCTAAACCTTTATTCTTAACTTTTATTGTTTAAACATAATGTACATACCATAAACTATCATCTTATATATACAGAGCATGACCACGGGTGCTTGGCACACACATACAGATAACATAATGTACATACCATAAACTATCATCTCATATATACAGAGCATGACCACGGGTACTTGGCACACACATACAGATAACATAATGTACATACCATAAACTATCATCTCATATATACAGAGCATGACACACGGGTGCTTGAATTACACATACAAATATAATGTAAGTACTATAAACTATCATCTCATATATACAGAGCATGACCCACGGGTGATTGGTAGACACATACAGATAACATAATGTACATACTATAAACTATCATCTCATATATACAGAGCATGACCCACGGGTGCTTGGTAGACACATACAGATAACATAATGTACATACTATAAACTATCATCTCATATATACAGAGCACGACACACGGGTGCTTGGTAGACACATACAGATAACATAATGTACATACTATAAACTATCATCTCATATATACAGAGCATGACCCACGGATGCTTGGTAGACACATACAGATAACATAATGTACATACTATAAACTATCATCTCATATATACAGAGCATGACCACGGGTGCTTGGCACACACATACAGATAACATAATGTACATACCATAAATTATCATCTCATATATACAGAGCATGACCACGGGTACTTGGCACACACATACAGATAACATAATGTACATACCATAAACTATCATCTCATATATGCAGAGCATGACACACGGGTGCTTGGCATACACATACAAATAAAATGTAAGTACTATAAACTATCATCTCATATATACAGAGCATGACCCACGGTGCTTGGTAGACACATACAGATAACATAATGTACATACTATAAACTATCATCTCATATATACAGAGCATGACCCACGGGTGCTTGGTAGACACATACAGATAACATAATGTACATACTATAAACTATCATCTCATATATATACAGAGCATGACCACGGGTGCTAGGTAGACACATACAGATAACATAATGTACATACTATAAACTATCATCTCATATATACAGATCATGACCCACGGGTGCTTGGTAGACACATACAGATAACATAATGTACATACTATAAACTATCATCTCATATATAAAGAGCACGACCCACGGGTGCTTGGTAGACACATACAGATAACATAATGTACATACTATAAACTATCATCTCATATATACAGAGCATGACCCACGGATGCTTGGTAGACACATACAGATAACATAATGTACATACTATAAACTATCATCTCATATATACAGAGCACGACCCACGGGTGCTTGGTAGACACATACAGATAACATATTGTACATACTATAAACTATCACCTCATATATACAGAGCATGACCCACGGTTGCTTGGTAGACACATACAGATAACATAATGTACATACTATAAACTATCATCTCATATATACAGAGCACAACCCACGGGTGCTTGGTAGACTCATACAGATAACATAATGTACATACTATAAACTATCATCTCAAATATACAGAGCACGACCCACGGGTGCTTGGTAGACACATACAGATAACAGCAAAGTAACAAGTAGCTACACAAGAGTAAAAAGATATTTCTTTACACTAACATTTTGAGGGAACGCCCTTAGTCATGCAAATTTGCTGTTTGTTTGGATACTTTTTTTTTTTTGCTTTACTTAATGGGACATTAAACCCCAAAAAATTATTTTGTGATTCAGATAGAGAAAACAACTTTCTAATTTACTTCTATTATCTAATTTGCTTCATTCTCTTGATATTCTTGCCAGAAAAGCATATCTAGACAGGCTACATAGCTGCTGATTGGTGGCTGCACATAGATGACTCGTGTGATTGGCTCACCCATGTGCATTGCAATTTCTTCAACAAAGGATATCAAAATAATGAAGCAAGTTAAATAATTGCAGTAAATTGGAATGTTGTTTGAAATTGTATTATCTGTCTGAATCATTAGTGTCTCTTTAAGGAAGATTGTTTTTCCTCCTGAGTGGCTACTACTTATTTTGCGGTTAGGTGTAAGGATTAGGAGCTGCCAGTGGTGCGTAGTAGCCTGCATTTTATTCTGTGTGTTGGACTGGCATATGTTACACACACATACAAAACCATACAGAGACTGACATACAATGACACTGTGGCATAACACAGGGAGTAATCTGACAGATCCTGGTGCCACATGTCCTCATGCCAAACCATATCCGGTCTAACGGAAATGGCACCATTGACGTCCCCAGTTTTGAGGATACACTGATCCAGGAGATGCCCCCACACTGTATCAGTTGCTATGATAAAACACATGCCTGGCACAATCATACAATATGTACCAGTGGCTATGATAAAACACATGCTTGGCACAATCATACAATATGTACCAGTGGCTATGATAAGACACATGCTTGGCACAATCATACAATATGTACCAGTGGCTATGATAAAACACAAGCCTGGCACAATCATACAATATGTACCAGTGGCTATGATAAAACACATGCCTGCCACAATCATAAAATATGTACCAGTGGCTATGATAAAACACATGCCTGGCACAATCATACAATATGTATTAGTGGCAGTTGGGGAAATGTTTCACTGGCAGTTCTTTAAACAAAACTAGCAGAAGGAGACCATGATCTCACACTTGCTATGAGCTTGATCACTCCCCTGAAAATCTTCTTCTTTGACCGGGTTGCGCCTGGATACTTTTAGCACAAGATCACTGCTGGTACTAGTCATGGCTGCACTAAAACCATGTGGGGCTGTGGATAAAAGTGAAAGGAATCAGGAATCAAATGATCATTTTACATTACTTATTGGTAGCTTGAACTATAAACTATCATCTCATATATACAGAGCATGACCCACGGGTGCTTGGTAGACACATACAGATAACATAATGTACATACTATAAACTATCATCTCATATATACAGAGCATGACCCATGGATGCTTGGTAGACACATACAGATAACATAATGTACATACTATAAACTATCATCTCATATATACAGAGCATGACCACGGGTGCTTGGCACTCACATACAGATAACATAATGTACATACCATAAACTATCATCTCATATATACAGAGCATGACCACGGGTACTTGGCACACACATACAGATAACATAATGTACATACCATAAACTATCATCTCATATATACAGAGCATGACACACGGGTGCTTGGCATACACATACAAATATAATGTAAGTACTATAAACTATCATCTCATATATACAGAGCATGACCCACGGTGCTTGGTAGACACATACAGATAACATAATGTACATACTATAAACTATCATCTCATATATACAGAGCATGACCCACGGGTGCTTGGTAGACACATACAGATAACATAATGTACATACTATAAACTATCATCTCATATATATACAGAGCATGACCACGGGTGCTTGGTAGACACATACAGATAACATAATGTACATACTATAAACTATCATCTCATATATACAGATCATGACCCACGGGTGCTTGGTAGACACATACAGATAACATAATGTACATACTATAAACTATCATCTCATATATACAGAGCACGACCCACGGGTGCTTGGTAGACACATACAGATAACATAATGTACATACTATAAACTATCATCTCATATATACAGAGCATGACCCACGGATGCTTGGTAGACACATACAGATAACATAATGAACATACTATAAACTATCATCTCATATATACAGAGCACGACCCACGGGTGCTTGGTAGACACATACAGATAATATATTGTACATACTATAAACTATCATCTCATATATACAGAGCACAACCCACGGGTGCTCGGTAGACTCATACAGATAACATAATGTACATACTATAAACTATCATCTCATATATACAGAGCACGACCCACGGGTGCTTGGTAGACACATACAGATAACAGTAAAGTAACAAGTAGCTACACAAGAGTAAAAAGATATTTCTTTACACTAACATTTTGAGGGAACGCCCTTAGTCATGCAAATTTGCTGTTTGTTTGGATACTTTTTTTTTTTGCTTTACTTAATGGGACATTAAACCCCCAAAAAATATTTTGTGATTCAGATAGAGAAAACAACTTTCTAATTTACTTCTATTATCTAATTTGCTTCATTCTCTTGATATTCTTGCCAGAAAAGCATATCTAGACAGGCTACATAGCTGCTGATTGGTGGCTGCACATATATGACTCGTGTGATTGGCTCACCCATGTGCATTGCAATTTCTTCAACAAAGGATATCAAAATAATGAAGCAAGTTAAATAATTGCAGTAAATTGGAATGTTGTTTGAAATTGTATTATCTGTCTAAATCATGACAGAGAAATTTATGGTTTAGTGTCTCTTTAAGGAAGATTGTTTTTCCTCCTGAGTGGCTACTACTTATTTTGCGGTTAGGTGTAAGGATTAGGAGCTGCCAGTGGTGCGTAGTAGCCTGCATTTTATTCTGTGTGTTGGACTGGCATATGTTACACACACATACAAAACCATACAGAGACTGACATACAATGACACTGTGGCATAACACAGGGAGTAATCTGACAGATCCTGGTGCCACATTTCCTCATGCCAAACCATACCCGGTCTAACGGAAATGGCACCATTGACGTCCCCAGTTTTGAGGATACACTGATCCAGGAGATGCCCCCACACTGTATCAGTTGCTATGATAAAACACATGCCTGGCACAATCATACAATATGTACCAGTGGCTATGATAAAACACATGCTTGGCACAATCATACAATATGTACCAGTGGCTATGATAAAACACATGCCTGGCACAATCATACAATATGTACCAGTGGCTATGATAAAACACATGCCTGGCACAATCATACAATATGTACCAGTGGCTATGATAAAACACATGCTTGGCACAATCATACAATATGTACCAGTGGCTATGATAAGACACATGCTTGGCACAATCATACAATATGTACCAGTGGCTATGATAAAACACAAGCCTGGCACAATCATACAATATGTACCAGTGGCTATGATAAAACACATGCCTGGCACAATCATACAATATGTACCAGTGGCTATGATAAAACACATGCCTGCCACAATCATACAATATGTACCAGTGGCTATGATAAGACACATGCTTGGCACAATCATACAATATGTACCAGTGGCTATGATAAGACACATGCTTGGCACAATCATACAATATGTACCAGTGGCTATGATAAAACACAAGCCTGGCACAATCATACAATATGTACCAGTGGCTATGATAAAACACATGCCTGGCACAATCATACAATATGTACCAGTGGCTATGATAAAACACATGCCTGGCACAATCATACAATATGTATTAGTGGCAGTTGGGGAAATGTTTCACTGGCAGTTCTTTAAACAAAACTAGCAGAAGGAGACCATGATCTCACACTTGCTATGAGCTTGATCACTCCCCTGAAAATCTTCTTCTTTGACCGGGTTGCGCCTGGATACTTTTAGCACAAGATCACTGCTGGTACTAGTCATGGCTGCACTAAAACCATGTGGGGCTGTGGATAAAAGTGAAAGGAATCAGGAATCAGGAATCAAATGATCATTTTACATTACTTATTGGTAGCTTGAACTGGAGTAAATTGTTCTGTAATCTGCAGTTATCAGGGGATGCGCCAGAGATGAGGGTGTGGGGGAGGTAGGTCTAATTAAAGTATAGTGAGTGACAAGCCTGTGACAGGGGGCTGCTCCCATCATCTATTTAATAATTCTAGAGATAGAAAAGCTTTTTAGCTCAGTGTTTGTCGCTGATTCTCTCCTGCAACACTACACACTTACAGCTGCTGCTATCGTACATAAGCCTTGCACAACTGCTAATTAGGTGTTTCTGTGACTGAGGAAGCTCAGGGGTGAATAAGGGGACAGGAGCAGGGCAGACAGTTTCTTATTGTCGCTGACTGAGAAGCTGACACCTTACACTAAAAATACCCATGCTGGTAATCATAAAACTACTCATATTTTACTTCTGCACAGTATATATAAGCAGTAAACACTGAATTACAAAAGGTCTGCACACACAGTAAGGGCTAGTTACAATTGGTGCCAAACAATTGCGCAAGGGTTTTCGCAATCGTTTGAACGCCTGTTAAATTGCGCTGATATTGCAAGTTGATCTTAATTGCGATATACGCTAGAATCATTACCGCGATTTTGTCTAATAAAAAATGATTACAAAAAAAATATTAAATATTAAATATATTTTCTAACAAAAGTTATAAGAGCTCAAAATAGCCGGCAAAGGGCTTTAACACTGAGATACGTACATATACATGTCTAAAGATATATCTCTATATATGTGTACATATGTATTTTTATGTGTATATATGTATTTACAGACACATATAAACACAAATATATATGTATACATATATAGACATTTATATATATATGTGTGTATTAGAGCCTTTTGCTTTTAAGTAGATGAAAACATGTAAAAACATATTCATGCAATATTCATATTTAATATAGGTTTTAACTATGTATTTACTGTAAATATTTCACATTACAATATTCTGCATATAGCAGAATATGTTTTAAGTGTTTATAAATATATATTCCTATAAATATATGTAGAAATATATGTGAAATATTCATATTTTCATGTCTGGTTAGCGCTAATTAGAATATGTGATGGTGACTGTTTGCGCTATAGTGGGGAGAACTTTTTTTTCTCCTTTGACTTCAAGGGGGGAATTCCTTGAACGTGCCCGCGATATTCAAAGTTTGGATTTTTGCGCTAGTCAAGTTACCGCTAAAGCAAAAACAGTTTACTTTCAACTTGTAATACCAGCGCAACCCGACTAGCGCAAACAGCTCAACACTAGCGGAGTTATCGATAAGCAGAAACGCAAAATACCGCTCCACTTGTAATCTGGCACTAAATGTTTTATATATGCACAGTATATATCAGCCATTAGTGCAACATCAGAAAAGGTCTGCACACACAAGGGCTAGATTACAAGTGGTGCACAATTATCGGGTTTTTGTAGCCGTATGCGCGCAAGTTTAAATCCTGTTCGTATTACTAGTTGAAGGTAAATGCAAATGCGTGAGCGCAATCGCAAAGTAAGCCAGAATGATTACCGTGACCTCAGAGTTCTGGTTAACAGTTATGCTCGAATAATCAGTTGCACAAAACACACAAAAATACAATTAAAAGTACAGTTACACTAATAATAACACTGTCTAATCAAAATTATTGTTAAAATGATTGCATAATAAAGTTATAAGGACTCAAAGATATGAGGTCTCAGGTGTTAGAAAGAAAAGGACTTTAACATTAAGATACACATGATGTTTGTCAGGCTAGGGGGGGGGGGGTGCTGTGGTTAAAAGGTATATAGTTGTTAGGAGGAAGTGTAGGAGTTCTCTCCATTTCCGGACCGGTAGGTGAGAAGAAGCTCTCGCGCTCCCTCCCTGTTCTTACGGCTGGGAGTCTGGGACGAAGGCTTGTGGCAGTGTGCTTGCTGCTTGAGAAGTTGCGGAAGCAATGTGGTACCTCCTATGGGTTCAGGAGAGTTAAACAATATGTTTACTTGAAAGAGTTTTAAAGAGTTATTGAGCTCCTATGGGGCAAGCACTAATGTGGGTTACTTTGTAGCCAATTACTTTTCATGTGTGTTGTAAGTTATTTAATTGTTTATAAGTTTGGAAAATAAATTGGCTGCAGCCTTTATAAACCCAAGTGTTTTTTGTGGGTATGGGATCAATCATATTTATGCAATATTCATATTTATTAAAGTGTTATACTGTAAAAAGCTGCTTACTATCTCAGTGCATTTTGACAGTTTTTACAGCTAGACAGCGCTAGTTCATGTGTGCCATAAAGATAACATTGAGCTCAATCCTGTGGAGTTATTTACGAGTCAGCACTGATTGGATAAAATGCAAGTCTGTCAAAAACACTGAGATAAGAGGGCAGTCTGCAGAGGCTTAGATACAAGGTAATCACAAAGGTAAATAGTGTATTAATATAACAGTGTTGGTTATGCAAAACTACTGGGGAATGGGCAATAAAGGGATTGTCTTTTTAAACCATAAAAATTCTGGAGTAGCCTTTCTCTTTAAGCACCACATTACAAAAAGTCTGAACACACAAATGTTTACCTATGCACAGTATATAACAGCAATTAAGAGCATCATCACAAAAGCTCTGTGTACACAGCAAATGTATAGAAGTATTTAAGTATGAAAGTATTTCAGATTTTTGTTAGTAAAATTAGGATTATTAGCAGTACAGAGAATTACCCCTTAAAATGCATTGAGTGTTGCCCTCGTTATTTCCTTTGCTGTGTAGATATACATTAGCTCTTCAACATATCAATCAATCACTAGAATAATAATAGTTATAGATCAGACAAAATTCAAGATGCAGATCAGTTTGTCTGGGGGCTATGGGAAAAGAAAACATACAAGAGAAGTCAGCAAAATGAATAAAGCCCACCCAAAGTATGTATGTATGCATGTATATATGTATGTATATGTGTATGTACTGTATGTATGTATGTACTGTGTGTATGTATATATGTATGTATGTATATGTGTATGTATGTATATATGTATGTATGCATATATGTATGTATGTATGTATGCATATATGTATGTATATGTGTATGTACTGTATGTATGTATGTACTGTGTGTATGTATATATGTATGTATGTATATGTGTATGTATGTATATATGTATGTATGCATATATGTATGTATGTATGTATGTATGCATATATGTATGTATGTATATATATATATATATATATATATATATATATATATATGTATGTATGTATATATGTATGTATATATGTATGTATATATGTATGTATGTATACATGTATGCATGTATGTATATATGTATGTATGTATATCTGTATGCATGCATGTATGTATGTATGCATGTATATATATATATATTCTTAGAAGGGTGGAAAACAGAGATCCCTTCGAAACGCGTTGACATTTTTACATGTTTGCACGAGTGCTCTTTTTTCAGAAAGGGCGTTATTCTACTATATATGCTCCATAAGGCATTATATGTTTTTAATTACCTCATATTCTATTGAGGTATTTTATTGTAAGCACAAAATTGATTGATATAATAAACGGTGTAATTATTTTCAAACAGGGTTACACTATTATTTTCTATTTTGTGTTCTTATGCCATATATGTTTGGAGATGACTTCTAGATGAAGCAGCAGTGGGTCCAAAAGATACTGAGAGACGGCATCCATCTGTATCCCCAAGGGTTTTGTCTTACACTACGCGGCACTTACCTCATAGGATTGAGGTTAAGGAGTGTGAGTATACTCCCAAAGGGAGCTGTATTGTCTATCTGTTATTGAATTGGATGAACAGTTTACAAGGAAATACGTCTGTACCTGCAATTTATTAAGAAGATTTCATAACAAGCGACAATTATTATAATTTACAGTGTTTACACTGTTTTTATTGGACTCAAACACAAATTAGGGGGTCCTTTTGTATCACTATATAACATTGTTGTGCTTCATTCTACTACATCTATGTATTTTTATATATATGATATATTATTTGAATTCTAGACCTATATATCTATGTATATTTAATAGAGGGTCACCAGTATTTGGGTTTTAAAGGCTACATAGATAGCCATCAGTTTTGTTTAGTATATTGCTTACAATTTGAGTTTCAATAGTATTGTATTTACTGTGACATTCGATTGAACTATAGATTTCGCCAATAGAGTTATACCCTATTTGTTTTAATGTGTGTCTTCCCTCTCTCCCCATATTTGACACAATATATATATATATATATATATATATATATATATATATATATATATATATATATATATTACCTAATATGGCATCAATTAATACTCCAGGGAAAATAAATACACCTGAAATTTAACAATTATAAAGATATAACAGTGTGAGGGTTAAAATATATATTGTTTTAGCAGCGTCTGATTTATGTAGTGCGACAATATGAATACACTATCTTCTCTTTGCATATTGTGCTGTTGACATAGCATCCTGCAGCGTTCAGCATAGAACAATATTATCTTCATCTGTCATAAGGAAATATGCAAATCGTTAATCTTGTTTCAACAAGATGCCAGATCTTCAGCCAAGAAGCCACAAGTGCTGCTCGGCTGTGCAGTTCTCTAGCCAAGATGGCTGACTATACCCCTAAAATCACACCCGGAATGTTAGTAATATTTTAGATGGAGTTTAATTAATCAGTTGTGATGAAAATGCGCTATAACTTACTTTTTAATGTAGATATGAAATTAAAATACCCCACGCTCCGTCACTTATTTCAAAAGTAAATTTTTCTGTGAGCTAACGGTTTGAATTGTTGTCCAATCAGTACTCTAGCTACAACAAAAGGTGCCCAAAGGGGAGAGTGCTGATTGGAGAACAGTTCAAACTTTTAGCTCACAGAAAACTTTAATTTGAAGTGGGTGGCAGAGCATAAGGGATTTGAATTTCATATCTACATTAAAAGGTAAGTTATTGCGCAACTTCATTACATCTGATGAATTAAACTCCATCTAAAATATCACTAACTTTACAGATCTGTTTTATAAAGGGGAGAGTTTACCGTCACTTTAAAGGCACAATAAAATATGTTTCCACCTTTCTTCTTTATGTAAAAGAACATGTAAAATTGTTTTTTTTTTCCTTTTAAATGGATACCCCTGACGTAAATAAAACATATTTTTGTTTGCAAGCATGTGGAGGTGTATCGTTTTCCCACAAATAGAGTGGGAGCTGATGACACATGGGTATCAGATACTTTCAGTATTGCCCTTTTAAGTTCACTGTGTTTTCATACATGTATATTGTCATGCTAAAATAAAGGGTAATGCGCTAGACAACATGTAAGCAAGATGCATTTAATCATTTCCTATGGTTTGTGATTATGGGCCTGATAATCTATAGCTCTCTGGTCTGGTGAGATTATCTAAGAAGTCTCAGCAGTACCGTGAGTTCCCTCAAGGAATTTTATAAAGGCAAATTTTACATTGAGATCTACTAGGTCCTAACCTCTTTGAGTGATTATCCCTTTCATTATTATCTCACTATTCAGGTAAGATGGTGAAAGAGAGATACATACAATGCAATTCAATTCTCAAAAAAAATCCCAAAGATTCCTGTCCATGCCAGCGAGTTTATCAGGCCCTTTGTGCGCAGCTGGTGCAATGTAACCGTATGGTTTACAGAACAACATGTAGATTTTTTTATCTTTGCACAAACGGGGCTGGATTTACAGCCCAGGTGCCCCTAGGCACCAAAATCTAAAGTGCCCCCTACACTCTCCTGGTTCACATGTATGAACCTATAGATAAAGCCTATGGGGCCGCATTATCAGCCTATAGGGCTCAGAATGGAGCTTGATGTCCCTGTTTCTGCGCAAGACCGCTGCTACATAACTGGTCCACTGCCTCTGAGGCTGTGGTCTGCAGTCCGCCCGATCCTATACGATTGGGCTTATTGACACCCACTGCTAGCGGCCGATTGCCCGCGAATCTGCAGGGGCGGCATTGCACTTTATAGATTACAGTATAGTGTAAAATATAACTTTTATATGCAATAGGAAGCAAAGTATGAGTTTGACTCACTTTATTGTTATATTCGCTTTATTGCTGTGGTCTGGAACCAAACCCGCAATATTTCCGTGGTACGCCTGTATATATATATTTTTATATATATATCTATATATATATATATATATATATATATTAATATATATATATATATATATATTTTACATACACACACATATACACATACACTGTGTGTATATACGGTATATATACACACATTTTTTATATATATAATACATTTACAGAATTAAGAGACCACTCTAAATGCACATCCCTAATATATATATATATATATATATATATATATATATATATATATATATATATATATATACGTGTGCCATTGCAGCTCTGGTTCAGCCACCTGGGTAGCGCTTGCTGAGGACCAGTCAACACAGTAGATTTGCATAATCAACAAATGCAAGATATCAAGACAATGCAATAGCACTTAGTCTGAACTTCAAATGAGTAGCAGATTTTTTTTCTGACAATTTTAAAAGTTATGTCTTTTTCCACTCCCACTGTACCATATGAGAGCCACCAGCCAATCACAAATGCATACACGTACCATGTGACAGCAATCAGCCATTCACAAATGCATACACGCTTATTCTTGCACATGCTCAGTAGGAGCTGGTAACTCAAAAAGTTTAAATATAAAAAGACTGCACATTTGGTTAATGGAACTAAATTGGAAAGTTGTTTAAAATTGCATGCTCTATCTGAATAATGAAAGTTTAATTTTGATTGAGTGTCCCTTTAAGCTTACATTCCAGCTTTTTCAAATAAAGATATTAAAGAGAAAGAAGAAAAAATGATAATAGGAGTAAAATAGAAAGTTGGTTAAAATTGCATGCTCTATCTGAATCTTTAAAGAAAAAAATGTTGGTTTTATATCCCATTAATTATGTCTATAGCTGCATCACAAATAAAAACATTAACAGATTTCAACAAACCGAAAATGTTAAGAATATCCTTGCAAGCATAATCATCATCCATAAACTACTCAGACAGATTATCCAGCCAAATAGAAGAAGATGCAGCTACACAGGACTGGTTAACTGCCTAAAAAGCCCTCCAAAGAAACTATTCTAATTTCCTATCTATAGGATCCTTGAAAGAAGAACTATCTTCTTAAGGGATAGTAGTACGCCTAGCCAAAGTAGAAATAGCCCCATCCACCTTAGAAACTTTACCCTAAAGTTCGACATTAGATCTCGGCAAAGGATAGATCTTCCTAAATCTTGCAGAAGGATTAAAAGGGCCACCAGCCTTAGACAAATCCTTAGAAACTATCTTATTTTTTTTATTTTTTTATTTTTTTTAATCTTTTTATTGAGGTTCTGAGTAAGGCATACATGAAATGTGAAAAACAAACAGTGATAGAAAACTGCAGGGAACATATAGTACAATTCTGCGCAACACCATAATACATTTCTAAAAGGAAAATGCAAAAGCATAATATTCAAGAGAGATGCCTAATAGTCTGTGTGCCTCCTAGTTGATAAAGGAGGCCACTCTTGGACCTCATTCATATATACAGGATCATAGATAGGGGGCTATGTCAAGTGAAGAGACCACTCTTGGATCTCTAAGTGAGAACCTCTTTTATATAAATTTAATAGTGACTCATATAAAAGTACGGGGTAGTATAGTGTTATAAGTTTGATAAAGTCACACATAGATTTAGGACATTTGGTATACACAAGGTAGAATTAACATTGTGAAAAGCTTTGTAAGTGCTAGGTGTATATAATATGTATTACATATAGTTAGTCAGAGCACCCGCCAGTAAACTTTATGTACAAGGTATTTCAAATATCTGCTGTACATGTCCAGTCAGAAATAGGAGGGGGGAAGCCAGTTTCCACATTACCAGGCAGATATTCAACATCTACTGCTCGTTACAGACGTAATATGAATAAAAACTAAACAGCTATGTGGTCTTCTAACAAGATTGTGGTGAAACGTGGTGAGTAGGACAGGAGCTCCTCAGCTCTTACTATGTGTGGAAGGTACTAAAGTACAGGAGTTGGGCCAGGTAATCTGATAGGCAAACAGACACTCTCAATCATATAGGCTGTAGGTAATATGAGTCTGTATTGTAGGTATGAGCCTATGATCTATTAGAAATATGGCCAGGTCTGCTCCCTTCTTAAGAGTAGTTACACAATGTTATATATAAAGTTTTCCAAGCTATGTCACATAGAATCTCATGTGATTACTGTATTGCTATTGGAAGCTTATTCTGAGCCCTCTAATATGTTATCCCTGGTCCTCCAGAGCTTAATGCAAAATTAACTGACATATCATACATTAACCAGGTCAGTTAAAGAGTACATATTATATCACAAAGTTGGCAAAAATGATAGCAATAAACTTTTATCTTATTAGGTAAAGCAGTTAAGGAAATAGTGGTATCATATACCCCAGATAAGCAATGTGAGTGCATATTGAAGCCCCAACACACAGTATGCTGCCCTGCCTCGGCCGCTGGCAGCGCAGCAGGGTGCCGGGTACCCCATGAAAGATTATTGTCAATATGTGGAGTTTATAGTGAAAGCGAGCATCTCAAATAATGCTTAATAGCTCCTGCAAGACTCATACACAAGTGAACAGACGCACTGAGATCTGGGATACAATCGATATACAATAATACCTATAGGTTATTAAACAGTTGTAGTTTGCCTCTGATAGTAACCTTCAAAACACGGCAAGCAAGGTGGAGAGGAAGCTCCATCTTTTGTGAGGAGAGGTCATATGCTAGCAGTGTAAGGTATAGTTAGGGAAGAACATTAAGGTCCGGTATCTGTATGGAAGTCCTCATGTTATCGTCACAGAGTTACCCCACTCCAGATCTATCAGGCAGCGATCGGCATATCGCGCAGGAGAGAAAGTTCAGTGCGGTGACCCAGAGGAGGTATAGTAAGAGGGATGTGGTAGTTATAATGTCCCGCTCACCTCTGTATAGACTCCCAGGAATTCTGAAGGGCTGTAGCGGCAAGGACAGGCACCTTCTGTCAGTGCGCGCCATGGAGGTGAAATTCAGATATCCCCCTGACGATGGCTGCTTGGAGCTCACTTGGCGTGGCTGCTGCCTTTCGGCCAGGTCCAGCGATTCCTGGGTTCCGGAAGGTCTCGGTAGTGGCTGTGATGGGGTGCTAACCCTGCGATGTCCTGAAGCAATTAGCATTGCGGGTATTGCGCCAAAGGATTCAATTTCACCATCTAGGCTCATCGCTGTAAACTCTCCCTCGACAAGTACGGTAGTTACGCTGCTATCCCCCAAATCCATCACAGGAAGCTTCTCACTCCCGCCACTGAGCGGGTAATTAGTGTCCGAGTCTCAATTAACAGCCAGGGAGACAGGCGGCTGATGCCGGGGCCCCAAAGCACCGCCACCCCCATACCCATTGGGTGCATATATAGGTTTCTCGCCCAGTGGATTGGGGTGAAAAGCTGTATACAAGGCCTCGGTGAAAGCCGTTTGGTATGTGTCTAGCAGATCACTGATCGCCTGCAAGAGTAAATCTGCCATCTCTCCAGCACTTCAGATAGATATTGATGGCGGGTGTATATAGTATAGAAGCAAAGAAAGGGTGCTCTCTCACAGCCCTAAGTAACGACAGAGATCCAAGGACACTCTGCCGGGGGGTTAGATAGGAGGCCGCAACCTCATGTAGTCTCCGGTATATAGTAATTGCGAGTAAGTTAATAAATTTTTGCTGCAATCAGTTGAGCTTTGTTATCTGCATCAGAATTTGTATTTGTGTCAGCTCGATGTCAGATGTGGAAACAGATATTTGCAAGATTAATCTTTAGGTCTGTCGCAGCTAACTGTAATGCGACCTGTCATGGCCGCCGCCCGGAAGTCCCCCCCTTAGAAACTATCTTAAAGACAGCATCAGGCACAGAAAAAATTTCTGGCAGAATGTTTTAAAAATCAAATTAAAAATGATTAACAGACTCAGACACCGTGACGCAAGGGAAAAAAACATACCCCCTCTAAACAGAGTGTTAAATAGGGACAGCTAGGCCTCAGAGCGCTAACCCAACATCAAAAAATTAAAAATAGTGTGCAGGGAAACAGAGCACACCATACAACTAACAGCATACTCAGAATTAAAGAAGTAACATGTGCAAATGACATCTGGTGCACCTTCATTTTTCACCTATGTCCAGCTGCGGCAAAGATAAGACTAGTTATCATAGAGGTGGGAGGGGTTTAAAAAGGCTCTTGGAGTTCGGAAATCTTTGCTTCCTCCTAGTGGTCAGGAAAGTTATTTCCCAGGAGCATTGAATTGCGGACTCTCACCACCTGAATAAAAGAAATCTGGCCTGTTATAGAGGCCTGAAGACAGGTTTTAAAACCCCTGGTCTACTGTATAGATAGGACAGACCTCAAACAGCAGTAATACCTTGGGAAAATATGTAACAGCGCTATTTTAAGTCATAAACATTTCCTTTCACTTAATTCTTAAAATCTTATGACTGTTTAAAAATCTCTCTTTTGAGTACAATACCAAGGGGCCTATTTAACAAATGTCTTGCTGACCTGATCCGACAGTGTGGATCAGGTCCGCAAGACATCGCTGAATACAGAGAGCAATACGCTCTCTGTATTCAGCATTGCACCAGAAGCTCACAAGAGCTGCTGGTGCAACGCCGCCCACTGCAGATTCGCAGCCAATGGGCTGCCAGCAGGGGGGTGTCAATCAACTTGATCGTACTCGATCGGGTTGTATTCCGGCGATTCCTGGCCGCCTGCTCAGAAGACCGCTGCTCCATAACTTGTGTTTCTGGTGAGTCTGAAGAGCTTGATAGACAGGCCCCATAACAATTACTGTAATGTCCATTTTTTGTCTATTTCTCTAACTCTGAAAATTGTGGGTTTTCTGAAAACAGAAACTGTAAGTGCAGATTGCAGACTACACAATACTAAGGGGCCGATTTATCAACAGTCGGATGGACATGATACGCTGTAGCCAGGGCCAGCCTTAGGGTATGGCAAGCGAGGCGGCTGCCTCGGGCCCCGCGCTTGGGGGGGCCCCGCCACGCCGCCGGTGCAATAAAAAATATATATATATATTTTTCTTTTTTAATCTTTTTCCATTTTTTTGGCGCCATTTTTTTTTAATTGGCGCAATGTGTCGGGGGCCCCGCCACGCCAGTGCAATCAAAAAATATATATATTTTTAATAAATATTTTCATTTTTTTTGGCGCCATTTTTTTTTTTAAATTGGAGCCGCGCAATGTGTCAGTCACTGTCAGTGGACTGTGGAGGAGGGGAGCGGCGAGCCGTGACGCTGTGGGAAGAGGATGAGCAGCAGAGAGAAAGTGGGTGTGTTGCACTCGCAGGCTGTGGGCATGATGCATCATCAGAGAGAGAGAGAGTGGGAGCCGAGCCGAGTATGTGACCGTCGGACCAAGGAGGAGTAGAGCTCAGGGCTGGGGCTGGCTGTGTGCATATATTCATCATGATCATCATCCCATCATGAATCATGGTAAGCAGCTCAGCTGCAGAGCTAAGAAACTGTTTTCCTATTTTCCCTCCTAGGTGGCTGTACACTACTTCACACACTCAGTCACTCATGTCCAACTTACTCCATGTGTGTGTAAATTTAAAGTTCATTTTGAGCTGGCAGTGGTCCATGGGGGCAGCATTTTATTGCAGGGGGCTGGGGGCAATTGAAGGGGGCTGGGGCATCATTTTATTGCAGGGGGGATTCATTTTATTGCTGGGGACATCATATTTTTGTTGGGGGCATCATTTTCTTGCAGGGGAGATGGGGCATCATTTTATTGCAGGGGGCTTCATTTTATTGCTGGGACATCATTTATTGCAGTAGGGCTGGGGGCATCATTTATTGCAGTGGGGCTGGGGCATCATTTTATTTCAGGGGGGCTGGGGCTTCATATTTTTGTTGGGGGCATCATTTTATTGCAGGCGCATCATTTTATTGCACGGGAGCTGGGACATAATTGTATTGCTGGGGGCATCATTTTTTTGCAGGGGGGCTAGGGGCATCATTTTATTGCAGGGGGCATAATTTTATTGCTGGGGGGCTTCATTTTATTGCTGTGGGCATCATTTATTGCAGCAGAGCTGGGGGCATCATCTTTTTGTTGGGGGCATCATTTTATTGCAGGGGCTGGGGGCATCATTTTATTGCAGGGGCTGGCTGGGTACATCATTTTATTGCAGGGGAGCTGGGGTCTTCATTTTATTGCTGGGGGCATCATGTATGGCAGGGGGGCTGGGGGCATCATATTTTTGTTGGCATCATATTATTGCAGGGGCATCATTTTATTGCAGGGGAGCTGGGGCATAATTGTATTGCTGGGGGCATCATTCTTTTGCAGGGGGGCTGGGGGCATAATTTTGTTGCAGGGGGCATCATTTTATTACAGGGGGACTGGGGCATCATTTTATTGCAGGGGGCTTCATTTTATTGCTGGGACATCATTTATTGCAGTAGGGCTGGGGGCATCATTTATTGCAGTGGAGCTGGGGCATCATTTTATTTCAGGGGGGCTGGGGCTTCATTTTATTGCTGGGGGCATCATTTATTGCAGGGGGCTTGGGGCATCATCTTTTTGTTGGGGGCATCATTTTATTGCAGGGGTTGTGTGCATCATTTTATTGCAAGGGCTGGCTGGGGACATCATTTTATTGCAGGGGAGCTGGGGCATCATTTTATTGCTGGGGGCATCATTTATTGCAGTGGGGCTGGGGGCATCATTTATTGCAGTGGGGCTGGGGGCATCATATTTTTGTTGGCATCATATTATTGCAGGGGCATCATTTTATTGCAGGGGAGCGGGGGCATAATTGTATTGCTGGGGGCATTTTTTTTTGCAGGGGGGCTGGGGGCATAATTTTGTTGCAGGGGGCATAATTTTATTACAGGGGGACTGGGCATCATTTTATTGCAGGGGGCTTCATTTTATTGCTGGGACATCATATTTTTGTTGGGGGCATCATTTTCTTGCAGGGGAGATGGGGCATAATTTTATTGCAGGGGGCTTCATTTTATTGCTGGGACATCATTTATTGCAGTAGGGCTGGGGGCATAATTTATTGCAGTGGGGCTGGGGCATCATTTTATTTCAGGGGGGCTGGGGCTTCATATTTTTGTTGGGGGCATCATTTTATTGCAGGCGCATCATTTTATTGCACGGGAGCTGGGACATAATTGTATTGCTGGGGGCATCATTTTTTTGCAGGGGGGCTAGGGGCATCATTTTATTGCAGGGGGCATAATTTTATTGCTGGGGGGCTTCATTTTATTGCTGTGGGCATCATTTATTGCAGCAGAGCTGGGGGCATCATCTTTTTGTTGGGGGCATCATTTTATTGCAGGGGCTGGGGGCATCATTTTATTGCAGGGGCTGGCTGGGTACATAATTTTATTGCAGGGGAGCTGGGGTCTTCATTTTATTGCTGGGGGCATCATGTATGGCAGGGGGGCTGGGGGCATCATATTTTTGTTGGCATCATATTATTGCAGGGGCATCATTTTATTGCAGGGGAGCTGGGGCATAATTGTATTGCTGGGGGCATCATTTTTTTGCAGGGGGGCTGGGGGCATAATTTTGTTGCAGGGGGCATCATTTTATTACAGGGGGACTGGGGCATCATTTTATTGCAGGGGGCTTCATTTTATTGCTGGGACATCATTTATTGCAGTAGGGCTGGGGGCATCATTTATTGCAGTGGGGCTGGGGCATCATTTTATTTCAGGGGGGCTGGGGCTTCATTTTATTGCTGGGGGCATCATTTATTGCAGGGGGCTTGGGGCATCATCTTTTTGTTGGGGGCATCATTTTATTGCAGGGGTTGCGGGCATCATTTTATTGCAAGGGCTGGCTGGGGACATCATTTTATTGCAGGGGAGCTGGGGCATCATTTTATTGCTGGGGGCATCATTTATTGCAGTGGGGCTGGGGGCATCATATTTTTGTTGGCATCATATTATTGCAGGGGCATAATTTTATTGCAGGGAAGTGGGGGCATAATTGTATTGCTGGGGGCATCATTTTTTTGCAGGGGGGCTGGGGGCATAATTTTGTTGCAGGGGGCATAATTTTATTACAGGGGACTGGGCATCATTTTATTGCAGGGGCTTCATTTTATTGCTGGGACATCATTTATTGCAGTAGGGCTGGGGGCATCATCTATTGCAGTGGGGCTGGGGCATCATTTTATTGCAGGGGGGCTGGGGCTTCATTTTATTGCTGGGGGCATCATTTATTGCAGGGGGGCTTGAGGCATCATCTTTTTGTTGGGGCATCATTTTATTGCAGGGGTTGTGGGCATCATTTTATTGCAAGGGCTGGCTGGGGACATCATTTTATTGCAGGGGAGCTGGGGCATCATTTTATTGCTGGGTCATCATTTTTTTTTTGCAGGGGGTTGGGGGCATCAGTTTTTTACAGGGGAACTGGGCATCATTTTATTGCTGGGGGCATCATTTATTGCAGTGGGGCTGGGGGCATCATTTATTGCAGTGGGGCTGAGGGTATCATTTATTGCAGTGGGCTGGGGCATCATTTTATTGCAGGGGGGCTGGGGTTTTCATTTTATTGCAGGGGGGCTGGGGGCATCATATTTTTGTTGCAGGCACATCATTTTATTGCAGGGGAGCTGGGACATAATTGTATTGCTGGGGGCATCATTTTTTGCAGGGGGATAGGGGCTTAGTTTTATTGCAGGGGGCATCATTTTATTGCTGGGGGGCTTCATTTTATTGCTGTGGGCATCATTTATTGCAGTGGAGCTGGGGGCTTAATTTATTGCAGTGGAGCTGGGGCATCATTTTATTGCAGAGGGGCTGGGGGCATCATATTTTTGTTGGCATCATATTATTGCAGGGGCATAATTTTATTGCAGTGGAGCTGGGGCATAATTGTATTGCTGGGGGCATCAGTTTTTGTAGGGGGGCTGGGGGCATAATTTTGTTGCAGGGGACATCATTTTATTACAGGGGGACTGGGCATCATTTTATTGCAGGGGGCCTCATTTTATTGCTGGGGGTATCATTTATTGCAGTGGGGCTGGGGGCATCATTTTATTGCAGTGGGGCTGGTGCATAATTTTATTGCAGGGGGGCTGGGGCTTCATTTTATTGCTGGGGGCATCATTTATTGCAAGGGGGCTTGGGGCATCATCTTTTTGTTGGGGGCATAATTTTATTGCAGGGGTTGCGGGCATTATTTTATTGCAGGGGGGCTGGGGTCTTCATTTTATTGCTGGGGGGCATCATTTATTGCAGGGGGGCTGGGGACATCATATTTTTGTTGGCATCATATTATTGCAGGGACATCATTTTATTGCAGGGGAGCTGGGGCATAATTGTATTGCTGGGGGCATCGTTTTTTTGCAGGGGGCTGGGGGGCATAATTTTGTTGCAGGGGGCATCATTTTATTACAGGGGGAATGGGCATCATTTTATTGCAGGAGGGCTTCATTTTATTGCTGGGACATCATTTATTGCAGTAGGGCTGGGGGCATCATTTATTGCAGTGGGGCTTGGGCATCATTTTATTGCAGGGGGGCTGGGGCTTCATTTTATTGCTGGGGCATCATTTATTGCAGGGGGGCTTGGGGCATCATCTTTTTGTTGGGGGCATCATTTTATTGCAGGGGTTGCGGGTATCATTTTATTGCAAGGGCTGGCTGGGGGCATCATTTATTGCAGGGGAGCTGGGGCATCATTTTATTGCTGGGTCATCATTTTTTTGCAGGGGGTTGGGGGCATAATTTTTTTTACAGGGGAACTGGGCATCATTTTATTGCTGGGGCATCATTTATTGCAGTGGGGCTGGGGGCATCATTTATTGCAGTGGGGCTGAGGGTATCATTTATTGCAGTGGGGCTGGGACATCATTTTATTGCAGGGGGGCTGGGGGCATCATATTTTTGTTGCAGGCACATCATTTTATTGCAGGGTAGCTGGGACATAATTGTATTGCTGGGGGCATAATTTTTTGCAGGGGGGATAGGGGCTTAATTTTATTGAAGGGGGAATCATTTTATTGCTGGGGGGCTTCATTTTATTGCTGTGGGCATCATTTATTGCAGTGGAGTTGGGGGCACAATTTATTGCAGTGGGGCTGGGGCATCATTTTATTGCAGGGGGGCTGGGGGGCATCATATTTTTGTTGGCATCATATTATTGCAGGGGCATAATTTTATTGCAGTGGAGCTGGGGCATAATTGTATTGCTGGGGGCATCAGTTTTTGTAGGGGGTCTGGGGGCATAATTTTGTTGCAGGGGACATCATTTTATTACAGGGGGACTGGGCATCATTTTATTGCAGGGGGCATCATTTATTGCAGTGGGCTGGGGGCATCACTTTATTGCAGTGGGGCTGGGGCATAATTTTATTGCAGGGGGCTAGGGGCATAATTTTATTGCAAGGGGGCTGGGCCTTCATTTTATTGCTGGGGGCATCATTTATTGCAAGGGGGCTTGGGGCATCATCTTTTTGTTGGGGGCATAATTTTATTGCAGGGGCTCGGGGCATCATTTTATTGCAGGGGAGCTGGGGCATCATTTTATTGCTGGGGCATCATTTTTTTGCAGGGAACATAATTTTATTACAGGGGAATGGGGCATCATTTTATTGCTGGGGGCATCATTTATTGCAGGGGGGCTGGGGTCTTCATTTTATTGCAGTGGGTCTGGGGGCATCATATTTTTGTTGGGGGCATCATTGTATTGCAGGCACATCATTTTATTGCAGTGGAGTTGGGACATAATTGTATTGCTGGTGGCATAATTTTTTTGCAGGAGGGCTAGGGGCATAATTTTATTGCAAGGGGCATCATTTTATTGCTGGGGGAAACATTTATTTCAGTGGAGTTGGGGACATCATTTTATTGCAGGGGGGCTGGGGGTCTTCATTTTATTGCTGGGGCATCAACATTTATTGAAGGGGGGCTGGGGGCATCATATTTTTGTTGATATCATATTATTGCAGGGGCATCATTTTATTGCAGGGGAGCTGGGGCATAATTGTATTGCTGGGGGCATAATTTTTGCAGGGGGGCTGGGGCATCATTTTATTGCAGGGGGCATCATTTTATTACACGGGGACTGGGCATCATTTTATTGCTGGGGGCATCATTTATTTCAGTGGGGCTGGGGCATCATTTTATTGCAGGGGGGGCTGGGGGCTTCATTTTATTGCAGGAGGGCTTGGGGCAACATATTTTTGTTGGGGGCATCATTTTATTGCAGGGGAGCTGGGGCATATTTTTATTGCTGGGGCATCATTTTTTGCAGGGGGGCTGGGGGCATCATTTTATTGCAGGGGGCATCATTTTATTACAGGGGACTGGGCATCATTTTATTGCAAGCGGCTTTATTTTATTGTTGGGGGCATAATTTATTGCAGTGGGGATGGGGCATAATTTTATTGCAGTGGGGATGGGGCATCATTTTATTGTAGGGGGACTGGGCATCATTTTATTGCAGGGGGGCTTAATTGTATTGCTGGGGGCATCATTGCAGTGGGGCTGTGGGAATCATATATTGCAGGGGGCTGGGGCATCTTTTTTGCAGGGGCATCATTTTTGTGCAACGGGCATTATTTTTTTGCAGGGGGGCTGGGGGCTGCAGAGGGACTGGGCTTCATTTTATTGCAGGGGCTTCATTTTATTACAGGGGACTGGGGGCAATTGAAGGGGTCTGGGGCATCATTTTATTGCAGGGGATTCATTTTATTGCTGGGGGCATCATATTTTTGTTGGGGGCATCATTTTTTTGCAGGGGGGCATGATTTTATTGCAGCGGAGATGGGGCATACTTTTATTGCTGGGGCATCATTTTTGTGCTGGGGCATCATTTTTTTGCAGGGGGCTGGGGGCATATTTTTATTGCAGGGGGCATCATTTTATTAAAGGGGGACTGGGCATCATTTTATTGCAGGGGGGCTTCATTTTATTGCTGGGGGCATCATTTATTGCAGACTGTGGGGCTGGGGCATCATTTTATTGCAGTGGGACTGTGGCATCATTTTATTGCAGGGGGGCTGGGGGCTTTATTTTATTGCTGGGGTCTTCATTTTATTGCTGGGTGCATCATTTATTTTATTGTGTGTGTGGGCTGTGTGTGTGGGGGCTGTGTGTGTGGGGATTGTGTGTGTGTGTGTGGTCTGTGTGTGTGTGTGGGGGGGGGGGGGCTGTGTCTGTGTGTGTGGGCTGTGTGTGTGGGGGGGGCAGGTGTGTGTGTGTTATGTGTATGTGTCTGAGTGTGTGGATGTATGTATACAAGTATCTCTGTGTGTATTATATCTGTGTGTTTGTGTGGTACAGTGCATTGCCCCATTTCTTTTAAGTATATTTTTTTCTGTGTAGAGGCTCCGCGCTGTCAATCTGCCTAGGAACCTGCACTTGCTAGGGCCGGCCCTAGCGTCTCTGTAATGTTCTTGCTATCAGAAGAAAACACATATAAATAAGGCCCAGTTCAACTCAACTGTTCCTAATTGTCAGCATAATTCTTCATTATATACATAAACAGTTGTTCCAATAGTACAAATGGTAGATGGATTTATGTTTTTTATATATATATATATATATATATATATATATATATATATATATATATATATATATATATATATATATATATATATAAAATGTATGCATTACCTTAAATGATTTTTCTTCAATTTTTTTTTTCATTTTAAAAGCTGGGGCGGAGATTGGGCAGGGTTTGGGCGGAGATTGGGTGGAGTTTGGGGGTGGAGATTGGGCGGGGTCGGGCGGAGATTGGGCGGGGTTGGGGCAGAGATTGGGAGGGGTTGGGCAGAGATTGGGCAGGGTTGGGGTGGAGATTGAGCGGGGTTTGGGTGGGGAGAAAGGTGGGCCCCATTTTGTCATCCTGCCTTGGGCCCCGGAATGGCTAGGGCCGGCCCTGGCTGTAGCAGATCATGTCCGGCCGACATCGCTGAATGCTGACAGCATACGCTGTCAGCATTTAACATTGTACAAGCAGTTCTGGTGAACTGCTTGTGCAATGTCGACCCCTGCAGATTCGCGGCCAATTGGCTGCTAGCAGGGGGTGTCAATCAACCCGATCGTATCCGATCGGGTTGATTGGTGTCCTCCACCTCAGAGGTGGCGGACTAGTTAAGGAGCAGCAGTCTTAACACCGCTGCTTCTTAAGTGCTGTTTCCGGCGAGCCTAAAGGCTCTTGCGGAAACAGGGGGATCAGGGACCATTTGGCCCTTGTTAAATCGGCCCCTAATGCTTTTACATACAGTATTTGTCCCCAATTGGCCTCTATAGATGTGATACGATACTGCATAAAAATGTGCCTTGTCTATCTAGAAACAAGTGATTAGCTCCTGCAAATAAGAGCAGTGGTGAGGGAATTTGGTTATTGAAAACAAATTGCAGCAAACAATGTGTTGATGTATTCAGAATATTTCACAGATTGCTGTGAAAACCTGCAGGGAAATAAATCATCTCCATGGACGGTAATGGAGACAATTGTTACACAGTTCACAACAGCAATGGGAACTAAGCCTTGGGGGCAGATTTGTCATTGGTTTGTCCGACATGATCACATGATGCAAATGGAAATATATTGTGCAAATGCTCCTATTAAAAATTGAAATGTAGCCATGCATTTTTTCAATGTTGACCTTTCTATTTCTATTTCTTTTTTTTTAACACATTGCATGCTGTTAGTTCCATATCTCTTTAAAGGACACTCAAGTCAAAATAAACTTTTATGATTCAGATAGTTCAGCAGTTTTAAGAAAATTTGCAATTTACTTCCATTATCTTTTTTTTATTAAAGGGACATAAAATCCAATTTTTTTTCTTTCATGATTTAGATAGAACATACAATTTTAAACAACATTCTAATTTACTATTATCAAAATGTCTTTGTTTTCTTATTATCCTTTGTTGAAAAGCAGAAATGTAAGCTCAAGAGTGTGCACGTGTCTGCAGCACTATATAGCAGCAGTTTTGCAACAATGTTATACATTAGCAGGAGCACTAGATGGCAGCACTACTTCCTGTCATGTAGGGCTTCAGGCATGTGTACGCTATCTACCTAGGTATCTCTTCAACAAAGAATAACATAAGAATGAAATATATTTGATAATAGAAGTACATTGGAAACTTTTAAAAAAATGTATTCTCTATCTGAATCATTAAATAAATGTTTTGGGTTTAATGTCCCTTTAACACTTTCTTGGGAACAAGATCCCACTGAGCATGTGCACAAGCTCACAGGGTATACATATACTAGTCTGTGATTGGCTGATGTCTGTCACATGATACAGGGGGACGGAAAAATGTAGGTGTTAAATCATTGTCTTTTTATTATGCACTTGTTAAGTATGCAAGTTTACTGCATTGAGTGGTCCTTTAAAGGGACACTGAACCCAATTTCTTTCTTTCGTGAATCAGACAGAGCATGCAATTTTAAGCAACTTTCTAATTTACTCCTATTATCAAATTTTCTTTATTATCTTCGTATCTTTATTTGAAATGCAAGAATGTAAGTTTAGATGCCGGCCCATTTTTGGTGAACAACCTGGGTTGTCCTTGCTGATTAGTGGATAAATTCATCCAAAAATAAAAATGTGCTGTCCAGAGCCTGAACCAAAAAAACTTAGATACCTTCTTTTTCAAATAAAGATAGTGAGTGAATGAAGAAAAATTTATAATAGGAGTAAATTAGAAAGTTGCTTAAAATTGCAAGCTCTATCTGAATCACAAAAGAAAAAATGTGGGTTCAGTGTCCCTTTAAGCTAAAATTCCATACTAACTAATTGGTTTTGTGGCAATTAAATTAAGCACCAAAATAAATTGTAAATAACAACATTGTGGCATATTCCATACATAGGAACGTTATTCTGCAGCATGTAGGGTGATGTGCCTAATATACGGCTAATTATGGTGCAAGCTCAGATAAAAGTGCACAAAATATATATACAAGCGATAACCATGATAAATGGAATTCGTAGTCAGAACAACTGTCATCAGATAACTAAATCTTAAAAGGAATGATGTAGAAGGCTTGGCACAGTCACAGGACGGGATATTTTATGGATAATACTGAGCCAAAAGGATTGAGGCAGAAAGTGAGAGAAGACAACAGTTGGGCTTGAAATGAGTTTGGTGGAATTAAGCTGGATTGGATGCAGTGAAAAGAAGGTGGAAATCTTTATTGCCAGCATTAACTGAGCAGGCTAATTTGTCAAGGGATCCAGATGTTCTGCCTATTTATCTAAAAGCAAATGATTTGGGAACATTGCCAACATGCAGCTTCTTAAGGAAAACCCAGAGATTTTCTAAGATGTTACTTCCGATCCCAGAAACTGTGTTGGTGTGGTCAGATATGGCACATAATAATTTAACCTTTTCACTGCCAGATATGGCAAAACAAAGCTTGATGGGTTCCTATGGCTGCATAGACTTAAAAAACCCCCCAAAGAAACATTAATTTTAGACTCAGTTAATGATAATTGTTTTTGTTTGGAAGAATATTCCCTATGAACTCCATCAGTTCCACACCTCCTAAAGATCAAAGTATTTGCTAATACTAATAAATGTAATCTTCAAATGATCAGTAGCATCAGGTCCAGTAAGGACACCAACCCCATTGTTTTTCTTTTATGATTCAGATAGAGCAACAATTTTAAGCAACTTTCTAATTTACTCCTATTATCATTTTTTCTTTGTTCCCTTGCTATCTTTATTTCAAAAAAGCAAGAATGTAAAGATTAGGAGCCGTCCCATTTTGGTTCAGCACCTTGGTTGTGCTTACTGATTAGTGGCTAAATATAGCCAACAATCAGCAAGCACTATCCAGGGTTCTGAACCAAAAATGTGCCGGCTGCTAAGCTTTACATTCTTGCCTTTTCAAGCAAGTAGAAAATAAGGGTCCCCAGTTCTTAACTGCACAGGTCCTCACACAATGTGCAAGGTTTGGTGGGTTAGGAAGAACTTTGGACACCTTTTATTAATGCCCCAGTCAACACTTCTGGGTGTGAGAGGAACCTTAAAGGGACACTGAACCCAAATTTTTTCTTTTGTGATTCAGATAGAGCATGCAATTTTAAGCAGCTTTCTAATTTACTCCTATTATCAATTTTTCTTCGTTCTCTTGCTATCTTTATTTGAAAAAGAAGGCATCTAAGCTTTTTTATTAATTCAGAACTCTGGACAGCACTTTTTTATTGGTGGATGAATTTATCCACCAATCAGCAAGAACAACCCAGGTTGTTCACCAAAAATAGGCCGGCATCTAAACTTACATTCTTGCATTTCAAATAAAGATACCAAGAGAATAAAGAAAATTTGATAATAGGAGTAAATTAGAAAGTTGCTTAAAATTTAATGCTCTATCTGAATCACGAAAGAAAAAAATTTCGGTTCAGTGTCCCTTTAACCCCTTAACAACCGAGGACGTGCAGGGTACGTCTTCAAAAAAAAGGCAGTTAACGCCTGAGGACGTACCCTGCATGTCCTCGGTGTGGAAAGCAGCTGGAAGCGATCCTGCTTGCTTCCAGCTGCTTTCCGGTTATTGCAGTGATGCCTCGATATCGAGGCATCCTGCAATAACCATTTTTAGCCATCCGGTGCAGAGAGAGCCACTCTGTGGCCCTCTCTGCACCGGACATTAACGGCTACGTTCATTGGTGGGTGGGAGCCGGTGTGGGAGGCGGGTGGCGGCCATCGATGGCCTTTGTGATGCAGAGGGGGGCGGGAACGACCGGGGGGGCGCGCACGGGGAGGCCGGGCGGGCGCGTGCACGGGGAGGGAGCGGGTGGGATCCACTACGCTACAGAAAATTTTTAGTTAGAAGTGGGGATCAAAGGGGTAGTTATATTTATTTAGTGATCGGTTTGGCTGGTGGGATATTGGACTGTGGGGGGGGGGGAAGCTACACTACAGAAACAAATAACAAATAATAAAAAAAAAACATTTTTATTTGCAAACTGGGTACTGGCAGACAGCTGCCAGTACCCAAGATGGCCCCAATAAGGCAGACGGGGAGGGTTAGGGAGCTATTTTGGGGGGATCAGGGAGGTTGGGGGCTAAGGGGGGACCCTACATAGCAGCATATGTAAATATGCTTAAAAAAATGTATTTTTTTTTTAATACCTTTTATTTTAGTACTGGCAGACTTTCTGCCAGTACTTAAGATGGCGGGGACAATTGTGGGGTGGGGGAGGGAAGAGAGCTGTTTGGGAGGGATCAGGGGGTGGCATGTGTCAGGTGGGAGTCTGATCTCTACACTAAAGCTAAAATTAACCCTGCAAGCTCCCTACAAACTACCTAATTAACCCCTTCACTGCTGGCCATAATACACATGTGATGCGCAGCAGCTTTTAGCGGCCTTCTAATTACCAAAAAGCAACGCCAAAGCCATATATGTCTGCTATTTCTGAACAAAGGGGATCCCAGAGAAGCATTTACAACCATTTGTGCCATAATTGCACAAGCTGTTTGTAAATAATTTTAGTGAGAAACCTAAAGTTTGAAAAAGTGAACCAAAATGGGCCTAGATCAATACTTGGGGTTGTCTACTACACTACACTAGAGCTAAAATTAACCCTAGAAGCTCCCTACATGCTCCCTAATTAACCCATTCTCTGCTGGGCATAATACACGTGTGGTGCGCAGTGGCATTTAGCAGCCTTTTAATTACCAAAAAGCAAAGCCAAAGCCATATATGTCTGCTATTTATGAACAAAGGGGATCCCAGAGAAGCATTTACAACCATTTATGCCATAATTTCATGAGTTGTTTGTAAATAATTTCAGTGAAAAACCTACATATATACATGTCAATGGATATTTAGAGATTCCTGAAAGATATTAGTGTTCTAATGTAACTAGCGCTAATTTTGAAAAAAAGTGGTTTGGAAATGGCAAAGTGCTACTTGTATTTATTGCCCTATAACTTGCAAAAAAAGCAAAGAAAATGTAAACATTGGGTATTTCTAAACTCAGGACAAAATTTAGAAACTATTTATAGTATTTTTTTTATAGTAAATTATAAGATATGATGAAAATAATGGTATCTTTAGAAAGTTCATTTAATGGCGAGAAAAACGGTATGTAATATGTGTGGGTACAGTAAATGAGTAAGAGGAAAATTTCAGCTAAACACAAACACAGCAAAAGTGTAAAAATAGCCTTGGTCCCAAACGGACAGAAAATGGAAACGTGCTGTGGTCATTAAAGGGTTAAACACTTTATTACATTGTACAGACACTGGCAGGAGCAGGGCCAGATTTGCCGAAATGCAATGTGAGCAGTTTGCTTGAAGTGCTTCTACCTTTATGTATACTCAAAGAGCCCAACACATGGCTAGATTACGAGTGGAGTGCAAATGTTTGCGCCCGAGCAATAAGGAGTTTATAGAGAGAGTTTGTGCTAATCAGACTTACAGCTGGTATTACGAGTTGAAAGTAAACGCGATTGCTTGAGCGCAATCGGGATTTACGCTAGAATGATTCCCACGACTTCAGAGCTCTGGGTGGTTAACTGTTTTGCAAAACATAAAAGTTGCACAAAGCACATTAAAAATACATTACAAAGTACAATTACATTCATAATGACACAATCTAATAAAATGATTTAAAAAAACAATTGCACAAAAAAGTTCTAAGAGCTTAAAGATATGAGGTAACAAAACATGCAAAGGGCTTTAAAATAGCGATACCTACATATACAGTACACCGGTGGCACTCAAAGGATGGCAACAGTGCCTTTATTACAGAGCAACGTTTCGGGCTCCTGCCCCTTTATCAGGGACAGGAGCCCCGAAACGTTGCTCTGTAATAAAGGCACTGTTGCCATCCTTTGAGTGCCACCGGTGTGTTGTTTCATTATACTTGTCACTGGACTTTGGAAAGGGAAGTCCCCCTTGTGTGCACCAACTCGAATCATTGGAAAAATTAAGGATTAAGTGAGTGCTGGTCCTGCTCGTCTAAATACATATACAGTACAGTACATGTCTATCTATGTTTACATGTACTTATGTATTTATATATATATAAATACATATGTATATATATATATATATATATATATATATATATATATATATATATATATGTGTGTGTGTGTATGTATTTACAGACACATATAAACACATAAATACATATGTACACTGTTACAGATACCAGACGCCCCAAGGCTAACCCCCACCCCCTTACTACCTCACCCCTGTTGTTTCTGAGCAGTTTTAAGCTCCTCAGAGCAGCAATGGTCTCTGGAAGCTTTTGGTTGCTTGTTTTGTCACCAGTACTTTGTCAGAGAAGAGCTGGCCTCTGACCGGAAAAACCCTACTAGGCTGGCCAGGCTCCTGGAACTCCTGGTCGGCTGCCTCACAACGGACACCAATCTAACCGCTCTCAGGCTGGCCGGGCTCCTGGAACTCCCGGTCGGCCACAGAACAGCAGGACACCCACTAACTTTACTCCTGGTCGTTCCAGCAGCCCCTTACCCCACCGCTCTGCTCTTTTGGGGATTTATAGCCCCTATGGAGGACAAGAGCTGGGACAATTATTGGAGGGGAGCTCCTTTGGGAACCGGGGGTTTTGGACACCCCTACCTCCAAAACTTCAACAGACTGTAACTCTGGTCTCCAGTAACAAATCATGCCGCTTTTTGGACTGTGGCATCTGGGGATGGCGAGCTTTAAATGACACCCTGGAAGTGCCACCGCTCCACCGGGATCACCCCGACTGCTACCCCTGGGTACTGGGATTCTGTGGCTGCTATGGAGGTGCCGGTCTGCTCGGAGGGGCGGGAACGGTGGGAAAATTGTGGGATTGTCCAGTTTATTATCAAGATCAGCTTTGTGTATAAACGGAGTGTATGTTTTACAATAAAATGAGTTCCTGTTTCACCTGAATGCTAGTATGTCTAGTTATTTGGGTGGGCTCCTGCTAAAATCAATTTCCTGGGCTACATAGCAGCCTGTTCCCGGCAGAGGAAGGACCCTCTAGCATAGCTACCTAGTCTGGGTAGCCGGAGTCTGCCATAGGGCATCAGGGGTGGCTACGGGCTATGATCGCTTGTCAGCTACATAGCTGCAGTCGGCAGGGAGGAAGCAGGACCCATTTGGCGGAGCTACCCAGTCGGGGTAACCGCGGTATCCATCACATACATATATATATATATATATATATATATATATATATATATATATTGCATTTTTAGCCCTTTGTAGTTAAGTAGAAAACATGAAAAAACATATTTATGAAATAATCATTTTAAATTATGTTTTTAACTACGTATTTATTGTAAATTTTTCACATTCCAATGTTCTGCACAGAGCAGAATATGTTCTATGTATTTCTAAATAGATATTCCTAATACATGAAAATACGCGCAATATTCTAACTTTAGACTTTTGTGCTAGTTGGGTTACCACAAGAGTGAAAACTGTTTACTTTCCAAGAGCACAATCTTACTTCTAACGCAATTAACGCTTAAGCAGGAGCGTTAATTTGCGCTCCACTCGCAATTTGGCCCACAATAATTAGGAAGAATAATTTTGCACTAGTACCAGGTAGCCTTGAACTTGGCAGAAAGAAATGAGTGGTAAAAATGGGGCAACAACTTACAAATGTCCACCAGTTTCACAGTGATGGGTGGGAGGGAATCTTGCTTAATCATTTAATTTCTGCCCAAAGAAAGCTCCAGGAGGCGTAGGAATTGCAGTGTTGTAGAGAGGCTCTTGGCATAAATATTCCCAGTAATCACCCCACAGGCAGGCAAGGAGTCATCAATTTATGTTCATCTCTGGTCTCCAGACCTTACCAGTCACTAGCGCATCAGGGGGTCTGGCCTGCTTCTCCCCAGCACTAGATTACGCAGGATGGTCACCAGTTATATGTGTACTATACATCTACATTAAATAAATGAATTGGTGATTAATAGATTTTATAAATGTTTCAAGGGAGATTTCAGTGTTGCTCAAATGTCTTATTAACCCACTGTCTGCCTGACAAACAAGACTGATAGCAACCACTTCTCACATTCCAAATCTATCCCCCACCCTACCCATAGCTCTATGTGCACCTAATATGGCACTGATATACCAGGGGTGATGTCCTAAACACACCATTTAAAATGTAAAAAGTTTCAGTGATGACATCTTGACAGATAACTATTTTTTTATTCTACTACAAGCTGATTTCCTAATATTGAAGAATTCCTTTTAATTCCATCACATAATGTATTTTATGTTTAAGAACTACAATAGAGACTATGCTCCTCACACAGCTAAATACTCAGTTAACACACACTCTCTAATGCACAATAACAATAATTGCTCATCTCATAGCTCCCAAATTCCTAAAGAGAGATCTTACACCAAAAATATGCCACATCACCTGGAGTCAATCCCAATTTGTCCAGAGTTTCCGGAATTTTCATAAAATGCATGAAGATCTACTCTTGTCATTTACACAATAATGAATAAAAATCTTCCATGTAAGGCTTTTCTTACTGTTACAGAGACAACTTATCTCTAGCAGTACCCACTGAATAGCCCCTAGTGCCTGAGAGGTTAACTTATTGTCTCCTGGAAGCGTTGCCTCGGTGATGCGCTCTCCCGGATTTTGTGATCTTGGTCGGTTACAGAGGGTGGTAAGTAACCATAGAAACGGTTATAAAACAGCATGCCATCTGACGTTTAATAAACGCTGCCGGAGAGTAACACCTGAGATGAACCCAGGCAGCCCCAGTAATTACACACAAGATCGTCACTAGTCTAAGCAGTAGTTTTCTCCTCTCCCTTTAGGAACGAGTTAGTCATATTTAGGGCAGTCCAGGAGCTGGGAACTCAAACATTTTAATTTCCTCAATTGTACTGTGTTTATCAATCTGCATATTCTCTTGTTTCACATGTATGAATATGTCATGTGTGATGACAATACTTGTGTGCTCAGATGTCCAGAGTCATTGTATTTATAACTGCACCTCCACCATGTCATCAATCATTAACCTGCCCAACAGTCAAAGACCCGGGGGGGTGCTCTGCACCTTATTACTGTATCTAACCCAAAGATGCCAGCTTCTGTGACATCACCAGCTTGTGCCTTACATGTCCAGTACGCTACACAGATCAAGGAGAGTGGTAAAGGAGGAAAGAGGGTGATTTCCAAAAAATAAAGATAGAAATAGGTAGTCAAAGGTGGAACTGTACTTCTTTCACATTTACTACTTAACTTTATGGTTAATGCTTTGCTCAACAAGATTTTATTGTCTTCATTCACCCCAGAATATGTGTGCACAAAGTATCAGTGCCAATACCATTTGTGTCCTCTACATAATATACCTATTTATATAGTGATGCATAATCTGTTGGCACTCTACAAATAACTGATGCTAATAATAATGTATCTGATCAGGAATTACACATCAACATATACAGTAATAGCCTGCTGAGAACCTAGAAGAAAATTCCTCATAAACACCACACACCAATGACAAGGTAGCCATGTTGCCTGTACATATACTAACTGCCATATATGCGTTAATAAGTGTTAATAAGTGTTAATTAAGCTAGTTATTGACCAGAGCTGTAAACTCTTGTACTACAGGGAACCTGTATTAGAATTGTCCTCAAATGATGTCTCTTATATCTTCGTATTTTATTAGCTGCCCCTCGTCTTCACCTACTTTACACAGTAAAATGTATTTTAGACCCCCACGTGAATAACCTGCTTAATTTTATACAAGTTCTTGTTTACTAGACATATATGAAAAATAATAAATAATATATGTTTTACAAAATCAAGTAGGGTGTTGCTAGAATGCAAACACAAAACACAACAGCGGCTTAAGCCCAAGGATATATCTCCTATCCAAATATCACCTAATCTTTCCCTCAACCCCATTGTATGCTACACTATAACCCTATATTCACTCACATCTGCTCAGTGTTTACCCAATGGCTTCTATTAATCTATTAATGTGTTTATATAAGTGTATATGTGTTTGTGTGTGCTTTCATGCATTTGTACTCTAATACGCTCTTTGTGTTTACATACATGTATGTGGGTGTAAAATTGTATTTGATAATAATTGAGTCTGCCCTTATTGGCTTAATTAATTATCAGAATATCCTTATGCATATACCTTTACCACCTCTACTGGAAGTCTATTCCATAAACCAGCCACCCTTTTTAAACTACGGTCTTGTATTTGTAAAGCTTAGGATATGGAGTTAGGTGTATATAGGTTCCTCATTACTGTTGTGTTGTTACAGTCAGGTAGAATGTGAGAGTCAAATCATACTCAGCATGGGGTATGTGGTTGCAAATCTACATCAACAAGAGTCGACTGTCTTTTTCTTGCTTGGTAATATGGATGCTGATAACAACCTCATAAGCTTATGGAAGTGAATGGAAGTAATTGTGAGATTTACAGCCAAAAGTCATAATTAATGCAACTCTTGTTATAAAACATTATTGCTGCTGCAGGTGATGGGCTAATCTGTTGCTTGCTCCTGTGAAAATTATGTATTTGTAGGCGTGGCGATCGTCTTATAACTTACGTAAAAAGAATAGTTACAACATTTACTTATATTGTCCCATCTTAGGTTTAGACAGACTTCAACCAGCATAATAAGCCAATGTACTTTACACTCATGAGCGGAAGTTACCTTCAACCCAATCCATTATTAATCATAGGATAAAGAAGACATTAGCCCGTCGCACATGATTTATGTTGTTGTATGTTGAACCCAGACTGTACTATCTGCTGTTGTATGTTGAACCCAGACTGTACTAGCTGCTGCTGTATGTTGAACCCAGCCTTTACTAGCTGCTGCTGTATGGTGAACCCAGACTGTACTAGCTGCTGCTGTATAGTGAACCCAGACTGTACTAGCTGCTGTTTTATAGTGAACCCAGACTGTACTAGCTGCTGTTGTATGTTGAACCAAGACTGTACTAGCTGCTGCTGCTGTATGGTGAACCCAGACTGTACTAGCTGCTGCTGTATGGTGAACCAAGACTGTACTAGCTTCTGTTGTATATGAACCCAGACTGTACTAGTTGCTGTTGTATGTTGAACCCAGAATGTACTAGCTGCTGCTGTATGGTGAACCCAGACTGTACTAGCTGCTGCTGTATGGTGAACCAATACCGTACTAGCTGCTGTTGTATGATGAACCCAGACTGTACTAGCTGCTGATGTATAGTGAACCCAGACTATACTAACTGCTGTTGTATGTTGAACCCAGACTGTACTAGCTGCTGCTGTATGTTGAACCCAGACTGTACTAGCTGCTGCTGTATGTTGAACCCAGACTGTACTAGCTGCTGCTGTATGTTGAACCCAGACTGTACTAGCTGCTGTTGTATGTTGAACCCAGACTGTACTAGCTGCTGCTGTATGTTGAACCCCGACTCTACTAGCTGCTGTTGTATGATGAACCCAGACTGTACTAGCTGCTGTTGTATGTTGAACCCAGACTGTACTAGCTGCTGCTGTATGTTGAACCCCGACTCTACTAGCTGCTGCTGTATGTTGAACCCAGACTGTACTAGCTGCTGTTGTATGTTGAACCCAGACTGTACTAGTTGCTGTTGTATGTTGAACCCAGAATGTACTAGCTGCTGTTGTATGTTGAACCCAGAATGTACTAGCTGCTGCTGTATGGTGAACCCAGACTGTACTAGCTGCTGCTGTATGGTGAACCAATACCGTACTAGCTGCTGTTGTATGATGAACCCAGACTGTACTAGCTGCTGATGTATAGTGAACCCAGACTATACTAACTGCTGTTGTATGTTGAACCCAGACTGTACTAGCTGCTGCTGTATGTTGAACCCAGACTGTACTAGCTGCTGCTGTATGTTGAACCCAGACTGTACTAGCTGCTGCTGTATGTTGAACCCAGACTGTACTAGCTGCTGTTGTATGTTGAACCCAGACTGTACTAGCTGCTGCTGTATGTTGAACCCCGACTCTACTAGCTGCTGTTGTATGATGAACCCAGACTGTACTAGTTGCTGTTGTATGTTGAACCCAGAATGTACTAGCTGCTGCTGTATGGTGAAGCCAGACTGTACTAGCTGCTGCTGTATGGTGAACCAAGACTGTACTAGCTGCTGTTGTATGATGAACCCAGACTGTACTAGCTGCTGATGTATAGTGAACCCAGACTGTACTAGCTGCTGTGGTATGTTGAACCCAGACTGTACTAGCTGCTGCTGTATGTTGAACCCAGACTGTACTAGCTGCTGCTGTATGTTGAACCCAGACTGTACTAGCTGCTGCTGTATGTTGAACCCAGACTGTACTAGCTGCTGCTGTATGTTGAACCCAGACTGTACTAGCTGCTGTTGTATGTTGAACCCAGACTGTACTAGCTGCTGCTGTATGTTGAACCCCGACTCTACTAGCTGCTGCTGTATGTTGAACCCAGACTGTACTAGCTGCTGTTGTATGTTGAACCCAGACTGTACTAGCTGCTGCTGTATGTTTAACCCAGACTGTACTAGCTGCTGTTGTATAGTGGGCTATATTCAAGAAGAGGTTTTTTTTTTTTTTTTCAGTTTTCAAAAGCTTTATTGAAAAAGTACACATAATACAATAATTTGAGATAGAGAACAATTTCAACAGTGGAAAAAAAAAGAATCATAGGACCTAAGTGTCCAGTAAACTCAACTACCCCTTAAAGCAAGTATGTTCCATAACAATTAGTCGAGGTAGTATAGCACACAAGATGGGGGGCTTGGAACCATGGTACATACGAGGGACATGGCGTCCCTTAACACTTAACGAGAAGGGAGTGAAGCATAGGGAGAGTAGGAAGGGGAAAAAGGGTAAGAATAGGGGGGCGGTTAGAGCAGTATCTAGCTCGGGAGCGGGTGGGTAGTATTAGGGAGATTAATTAGTCACTTGTCAAAGGGTTCGGCTTCCAGGTCGTGTCGAAGTGAAGTTGCCAGTCAGCCCAGATTAATTCAAAGAGGTCAGAATTGCCTAATTTGTAATAGATATCCTTCTCCATAGTGTATAAGTAAGCCATTGTGGAGCTGATTTTAGGCCACTTAGGGGGGGACTCGCTCTTCCATGCGCAAGCAATGGAATGCTTAATAGCCATGAGGAGATATATGCATAAGTAAGAGTGGTGCTTGGGGAGGGGGTGAAGACCTATGTGTAGAAGAGCTACTGTAGGTGATTTGTGGAGGGAGATACCCAGTTTGGAGAGAACACGAAAGCACGTGTTCCATAAGGGGCGGAGCTTAGGACAGTCCCACCAAATATGCATGATGTTACCCTTCTGGCCACAGTTTCTCCAACAATCGGGTGATGCATTTGGGAATATTTTAGAGAGTCTCGAAGGGACATAGTACCAATGTACTAGTAATTTGTAATATGTTTCGAACAGAGTAGTACAATGAACAGATTTACGGGTAAGCTCGAGGGTGCGTCCCCAAATCTCCATTGAGATGGGCAGTCCTAGCAAGGTCTCCCACTTCATTAGATGGGCCGGAGGGTCTGGAGATGAAGATGAGCCCAGAAGGGCGTAGTGAAATGAAAGAGGGCCGTGAAGTCTACTTCCCAGGTTCCATACGGACTCCCAGGCGGTCAGTGGGCGAGCAGAGGTAGGATTGAAGCCCCAACTTAGTAGGAAGCTTTTGACTCTGTAATATTCAAATGAGAGATAACGAGGTGGCGCACAACCCTCGCCTATCTGGGAAATGGGCTTAAAGCCCACCTTTGGGTCAGCAGTCCAAAGATCTGACACTGTGGAGATCCCCAATTGGGCCCATTTATTAGGGTGAGTATCCTGCAGACCCGTAAGAAGACCAGCCATAAAGGTAATGGGGGAGGGGTGTGGGGCTATGTGTGAGAAATGGCGGAGGCTGTCCCATAATTTTAGACATTCACAAATGATGGGGTTAGTAATACCTAATTCCCTACGGCAGTGTGGGGGAGTCCAGATCAGATCTAAAGCTAAAAGGTAAGGATGCCTGTTCTAGAGACCTCCATTTACTTGAAGATTGTTAAACTCCCCACTGAGCAATATGGGTAAGCATAGAACCCTCATAATATCTAAGAACAGAGGGTGAGCCAATGCCACCCCTGATCCTAGGTAGTTGGAGAAGCCTGTGGGCCACTCTAGGTGGCTTACTGCACCAGATGTGTTTAGTAAATGCACCCTGAAACTGCAATAGGATATGTTTTGGAACCTTAATAGGGAGACAACGAAATAAATATGTAAGTTTAGGCAAGAAAGACATTTTGAGAGCAGCTATCCTGCCTAGCCAGGAGACATGGGATAAGTCCCAATTTTTTTTAAGGGAGCGAAGTTCGGCCAGTAGAGGCAGATAGTTATCTTTAATGACTTGGTTCACGTTCCTCGATAATTTAACTCCTAAGTGGGGGACTGAGGACTCCGTCCAGTTGAAGGGATACTTGGACTTCAAAGGGGTTAAGTGCAAACTATATATCTCAGTTTTTGTTAAGTTGAGTTTATAATATGAGTGGATATTGAAGGAGTCAACTATTTGCAGCAATCGTGGCATAGTTTGTTGTAGGTCTGACGAAAATAGGGTCACATCATCTGCGAACAAAGCTATTTTGTGGACCGTTCCATGGAGAGTGATACCTTTAATGAGGGGGTCAGTTCTTATCTGAGCAGCTAGTGGCTCAATGGCCATAGCAAACAATAAGGGTGACAAAGGCCAGCCCTGTCTGGTGCCGTTTGTGATATCAAAAGGGGCCAACTGAAAGCCTAGTTCCCTTACCAGAGCAGAGGGGGAAGAATAGAGGGCCTTAATAGCTCGGATAAGTTCGCTAGGGAAACCGAAGGCCTCAAGTACCACCCATAAGAACTGCCAGCGTACCCGGTCAAAAGCCTTTTCGGCATCAAGAGAGATGACCGACAAAGGCTTGACTAGAAGAAAGACTAAGGATATTTAAGAGACGGCGAGTATTATCTGGCCCCTCTCGTCCAGGAACGAAGCCCACCTGATCAGGATTGATGAGATGAGGCAAAAGGGATGCAGTTCGGTTGGCCAATAATTTTGAGTAGAACTTAACGTCGGAGTTAATAAGGGAAATTGGGCGGTAACTGGAACACTGGGAAGGGTCTTTGTTGGGTTTAAGGATCATTATTATATGGGCCTCAAGAAATTCTTTTTTCATGGTACCTTCATTTCAGGTGAAGTTATAGAATTTGAGAAGTAGGGGCGAGAGTTCTTGGGAAAATGTTTTATAGAAATGGGCGGGGAATCCATCAGGGCCAGGGGATTTAAAGGGTTTTGAGTTTTTTATAACCTGTCGAACTTCAGTTAAGGTAAAGGGGGATTTAAGCTGGTCACGTTGGTCTGTTGGAAGCGTAGGGAGATTCAGGGTTTTTAGATACCTGTCTAACACCTCTGGAGACGACAGGGTAGGGTTTTCAGAACTGTGTATATTGTATAGATTTGAGTAGTACTTGGCAAACTCATCGCCAATTTGTGAAGCCTGAATACTATGTATACGGGAAGTGCCTGCTCTGCATCTGAGTTTGTTGGCCAGAAGGGTATCTGCTTTATTACTTTTGTAATAGAATAACTGTTTCAATTTGGTTAAGTTAGTTTGGGTCCTTTTGAGTTCAATATGGGATATGTGGTTTTTGATAGAAGTAATCTGATGCGACAACGAGGTTGAAGGGGCACATCTATTTTGAGATTCAAGATTCCTCAACTGGATATAAGCCTGCGAGAGAGTTAGGCCCGCTTTTTTCTCTCTCGCTCGCCTGCTTACTGATTATGAGACCTCGTATCGTCGCTTTCGCGGCACACCAAAGGGTGTCGTCTTTGACCTGTGAGTTATCATTTGTTTGTATGAAGTGTTTAATCTCTGAGCATAATGATTCTCTAAACGGGATATCACTCAGTAAGTTGTGGGGCATTCTCCAAAGGGGTCTGGAAAGGGAAGAGTTTATTGAGTGTATATCAGCTTGTACATGATCGTGGTCCGACCATGCACAGAGAGAGATGTTGGATTGTGTAATGAGGTCTAACGAGTCTGCTGTGGAGAAGATGTAATCGATCCTAGCATACTGTCTGTGCGGATGTGAATAATGTGTGAAGTCTTTATCTGTGGGATGGAAATCTCTCCAGACATCATAATATCCTGAACAGGACATTAGGTTATGGAACTTTTTGGCTAAAAGTTCAGAGGCTGTATGTGTCTTATTTGTGTCAGCTGACTTCTTGTCGATTTTGGGGTCCCAGACCATGTTGAAGTCACCTGCAAGGATGACTCTACCTTGTTTAACTTGGTCTATTGTGTGAAGAATTTGTTTCAGGGACTTGGGCTGGTGGGCATTAGGAAGGTATACAGAGGCCAATGTATAAAGCACGTGGTTCAGTCTGCAAATTAGTATTACATATCTAGCTTGTGGGTCTCTGATAGTCTGTATGGGTTCAAAAGCGATGCGCTTATGAAGCAAGATGGCTGTACCTTTGGCTTTTTTGCAGAAAGGAGCCTACTCTATATGAGTATATGACTTGGAGGTGAGTCTGACAGGTTCGTCTATTAGCCAATGCATTTCCTGTAAGAAAGCAATGTCAGGATTATGGTGTTTAAAAGAATGCAGTAGGAGGCTGCGTTTGTGTGGGGAGTTGAGACCCCTAGCGTTGTGGGTGAGTAACCTTAGTGTGGGTCGGGGCATATATGACTACAGTAAGACCTGCTATACGAGCCTTTGCGTCAATTGGGGTAGAGCGTTAGGTAGGGGGGGGGTATGGGAAAAAGGAAGAAGAAGGGGAGAGGCACTGGGAAATGCCTGAAGTGTGGTGGAAATAGTCCACCTTAAAGGAACCCTAAAGTGGGTTTTCTAGTGGGGGGGAGAGAACTTAGTGCTTGATAGCACGGTGGAGATGGTAGGGCTGGAGTATCAGCCCCGCTCTAACATACAATACATTTCTTCAAAAAACATTAAACCTTTGGTGCAAACTAAACACAACTGAACATGCAACAATAGTTAAGAATATAAACCTTGACAATAAACATATTGGATCACTTCCAAATCTCTTGAAGAGATCATTCAGAATGTTTTAGCTAAACTTATTGACATAGTTAGTGCAACTTTAGAGAAGGTGTAGGGTCTGAGCCCAGATGAGCCCGCTTGAAAACATGGAAAACTCAAGTTGCTGAGCCAGGTTGCCCGAGAGATCTCGGGGTTGCTGCAGTTTAGGTCGCTTCGGTCTCTGCTCCCTTGAGGTCCACTCCGGTGCCGAAGCTCGAAGGGTAGGTTGAGCTGGAGGCTGCACCGTTGGGGGTTCATGGTGCAAGCCCCATGACGTGAGAAGAGAGTATCCCTGAGATACCGAGGAGGCCACAACTGTCTGATTATCTTTGGTAATGAAGAGTCTCGTGGGAAAGCCCCATCTGTATCTAATATTGGCTTTGCATAAGGCCGAGGTAACTGCTTGGAACTGTCGCCTTTGTTGGAGAGTGTGTGCTGATAGATCAGGAAGAAGTTGGATGTCTTTGTATTTGTCACTCAGTATTGGTTTTTGAAAGGCGGCCTGCATCAACCGGTCCTTATACAGAAAACTGTGGAAACACACAATAACATCCCTCGGTTTATCCTGTGCTACCAATCTAGAGTGCAGCGCTCTGTGAGCCCGTTCCATAGTACCCGTTAACCCCTCTGGGGCGCCAATAAGTTCTCGGAACAGAGCCTGCAGGTAACCTTGAAGATCAGATGGGGCAACAGACTCAGGAATACCTCTAAATCTAACGTTATTGCGCCTAGCTCTGTCTTCTACATCAGCTAGTTTGAGTTCTAACTGAGAAATTTGTTCAGCCAGGCTCTCGGAGTATACCAGGATATTGGATTGATCCACAGCAAAGTCATCCTGCTTACGCTCTAAGGCATCTACCCTTTCTCCAATCTCTGAGATTTCCTTCTTAAGCTCTGCTGAGCTGCGTTGTATCTCCTGGGTAATAGAACGGGTTTGGGTAGCTAGGAGCTTCTTGAGGGAAGACTCTGTGATGAAGTGCTGCGAGGCTGCTACTGAGTGTGAACTAGATAGAGACTCTTCGTCTTGGGAATCCGGCTCGCTCATCTTTCTATTAGGCTCCACAGTCGGTTCCCTGGATGCTTGTGAAAAATGATCAAGGACTGTTTTTTTGGATTTAGGAGTGGACTTGAGGAATTTTCTGGCTGTGTGAGGCATCTTCATACTAGGTTCCAAGGACCAAATAGAGGAATAGAGGCTCACATTTACATTCCACATTATTATAACTTGCTTATTTACAAGACAAAACAGGCAAGACATAAGACATTGGAACCTGAGGAGAGGACCAACACCAAAGCACTTTAAAGTTAACCTGATTAGGGAGAAAAAGGTATTAAAGGTACATTGTGCAATCATAAGTGCAATCAGTTATATGGTTAGAGCGGGGCTGAGCAATATACCATAGTAGGGACTACATTATATATTCGAAACCAAACAGTATTAGCCAGGGAGGTGTATTAGACCCGATCCCTCACCTTAGGGAACTTGGGGATACGACCCAAAGGAAGGGAGAGGGGAGTTGGAAGTGACCCACCCAGACTAGCTGGGCAGGAGCAGGAAGGTGATGGATGATCACACAGGGGTTACACCTAGAGGCCTACTATAACAAAAAGGTCATGTAAAAAAGCTGAAAATACGGTAAATACCAATACAATATTGTTCAAGGCAAGTCTCTAAGGTTGTATCCTTATATTATACTATTGTCTGAGTGTGGGCTTAAGTCAGTTTGTTCTCGTGGATGTATAGTGAGGTGTGTATGTTAGGTCTGATCTGGTCCAGCAGCGTTATCTAGTTATGCTCTGGGCTAGTGTGAAGCGCGCGCACTATTGTCTGAGTGTGAGTTTAGATCAGTTTGTTCAACTATATTTATAATGAGGGGTGTATGTTGGGACTAATGTGAACCAGTGGTGTTATCCAGTTATGTGCTGGGCTAGTGTGATGTGTGTACCATAAGATAGTACCTATAAAAAGAAATGCTGGTTAGATCAACAACACAACACCCTGAAGGCAAAGTTCAGGGACACCTGAGCTGGCGCAACAGCCTTTTCTTAGAGTTGTGTAAACAAGGAGTCCACGTTAGCCCAACTGGGTGATACAGTCAATACACAGTTCTATATTTGTAGCAGGCTGTGGTTTATAAGGCTAGTATAGGACAATATAGAGTAATCAAGCTTTCTGAGAAGGAAGGTGCAGGATCCTCAGGGCCACACGTATGTTAGATGGATATACAAGCTTGCCTTAAAGTAGCAGTCCCAGTCTCATAACTTAGTTGGAGGGAAGCCTTTTAACAATAGCAAGGAGAGATGAGGGTAGGTATAAATAGTGCTCCTAAGATTTTTCAGGTAGGGGAGAGGGTAAAAGTTCCAAGAGAGGTTCTAGGATTACACCACTCAGATTGCTGAATGTGTATGTGGTAACCAGGGGCACACTTTTATGGAAACCTGAGCACAAACTTGCTGAGGGGCTGAGGAAAAATTCTAGTGCCTGGGGCACCTTAGAGACTCAGTTTATGTAGTGAGGGGTCTATCCCAATCCCCGGGCTGATTGATAGTGTCACTGTAGGGCTATACCCTGTAATGGTGCTGACTGCAGGGAGCAAGTGTAATGAGTGTTAGCATAGGGGCAGCTCTAAGGCCGCAATCTCACCTAATTGGTCCCTGCCGATTCTCTCCTCAGCTGGTCTGGGTGCGCAGGAGACTTAGATCCGGTAGAAAAACAGCGTGCTGGAGAACACACAGCTCAACACTGCTCCATTGGCTTCTGCACTGGTAGCTCCTAGTTGCGGCCCCTCTGCCGGGAATAAGCAAGATCCAAGCTGGCCGCAATTCGCGCCAAAGCCGGCCTTGCAGTGCTGTGGGATCTTCTGATGTTCTTCCCACACTCGCCGGGCTTTGCGCTTGGTTACTGCGGCAGTTCCTCCCACAGACTCCACCGGGAAGGTCGTACTCCTGCTTTCTAATTGCCTCACGTCAATCAGCTCCTCCGGTCTAAGAGCTGCCTCCCCATATACCACGGGAGCAGCGTTGCGCCTCACAGCCTGGTAGTCGGCTCCGGAGCGGATCCCCGGCCCTCCGGAGCCCTAGAGGTTCAAAACCTCCTATGTAAAGGAGCCGGTCAGCTTAAGGGCGATAGTCCAGGGCTAGACGCCAAGGTGCAGCACTGTTGTAGGGCTCGCTCCAGCCACCGGAGTACAAATAAGCCAGAGGGGTGGCTCCTATGTGCCCGAGTGAAGATACAGGGCTAGTGCTGGATATTAAGCACCTAATAGGTTATTTATATTAGTAGTTAGATTAAATTGGAGCCCTTTCAGGTCCTTTTTCCAAAGTTAGAACTCGGAGCTCCTAAAAAGTGCTTCCAAGCAGCACGGCAGTTAGCTCCGCCCCCCCATTCAAGAAGAGTTTAAGACAACTAGGTAACAAATTGGCCACTCTTAAAATTGTATCACCTTAATATGAATTAGGATACAAAGAGATTTAAAGGGACACTAAACCCAAATTTTTTCTTTCATGATTCAGGTAGAGAAGACAATTTTATACAACATTCCAATTGACTTCTATTATCTAATTTGCTTCATTTTTAGATATTCTTTGATGAAGAAATAGCAATGCTCATGGGTGAGCCAATCACAAGAGGCATCTATGTGCAGCCACCAATCAGCAGCTACTAAGCCTATCTAGATATGCTTTTCAGCAAAGGATATCAAGAGAATGAAGCATAATAGATACTAGAAGTAAATTAGAAAGTTGTTTTCAATAGCACGCTCTGTCTAAATCATGAAAGAAAAAAAATGGGTTTCATGTCCCTTTAACTATAACTTCTTCACCTAGTTACATACAATTATAATTTTATATTACACATTTTTCTATGTACACAGCGAAACCGATAGTGACGTCATCACAACTTCCGGTTTGCCGATATTGTGGAATGCACTGATGCGTTCCCTCTGCAGGGTGCAAATTTTGAGTGGAGGGGTATGTGATTGTTTGGCACATTTTATATATATATTGTGGTATAAAATAGTCTCTGAAACGTCATCAAAATAAAGTTGACACTGTTTGTCTAAAACTCCTGAGAGTGCACCCTTTATTCAGGACTATATATATATATATATATATATATATTGTGTTGCTTGGGTGTTTCTTGATCTGCGCTGTGTACGTTACAAATGGTTATTTTGCTCTAAATAGTTCCTCCTGATATATTTCAATGGCAGCTAGTTTCTGAATATTCCACTATCATCAAATGGAATGTGAAGGAAAAAGGTATGGAGTTGAGTTTCAGAGTTCAGCGCCTTATAGAATGGAGAAAAACATAAACAAAAACAAATTATGGTGCAGTATGTCAGTACTAGGCAATCAAAAACTAAACGTGAGATTTAAATGTGCTCACCTTGTTTAACCTCAAACATGTGAGGTATGTTGGAAGCATGGAGGGGATTAAAGTGTCTCTCCCTAACTCCAGAGAGGAGAAGTTTGTCTGAAATACCAACATATTTCTACTCCAGGGATATCAAGATTTCCACCTGCTAAAAGTTTCTGCATACCAGCTGGAAACATCTTTACCACAGATAGGGATTACATCCCCTCCATGCTTCCAACATACCTCACATGTTTGAGGTTAAACAAGGTGAGCACATTTAAATCTCATGTTTAGTTTTTGATTGTCTAGTACTGACATACTGCACCATAATTTGGTTTTGGTTTGGTTTTTCTCCATTCTATGTGCTGAACTCTGAAACTCAACTCTATATATATATATATATATATATATATATATATATATATATATATATATATATATATATATATAAAGAGAGAGAGAGAGAGAGAGAGAGAGAGAGATAGATAGATAGATAGATAGATAGATAGATAGATAGATAGATAGATAGATAGAGATATATATAGACTTTATAACACTTTATTACAAATGAATATTGTATAAATAGGATTTTACATGTTTGACTGCAAATAGCTCCAATGCAGTTTATATATGTATACATATGTATTTATGTGTGTACAGCTGCTCAGAGCACCAGTGGGGCTTGCATTATGTCAGCAATTAACAAATTGAGTCATTATCAGATGGTACAAGCATCTTAGGCTCTCTGAGCAAGTGCTTTGTTTAAAATGCTAATGCACGGTGCATACTTAAATACACTTTTGAAACAGCTAAAACTTTTATTAGAAGCATTATTGCTGATACAGGTATATTGCATTGATGCTTCTATTCAAAACTGAAATAAATCAATTTGGATTCCAGTTTTGGCTGGAATGTCCTTTTTTCCCCTTGAATGCACTTAACTGCGCTTCTATTTTCGCTCTCATATACACACAAAGTTATTTTTTACCAAATGATATTCTAGGGTGTAATAACATCAGCATATTGGTTAGCACTTCGCATAATAGACTTCTATGGATGTGTGCCGTAAAAGTCACACTTATTGAGACGCTAAACCGAGGGTGCACTGATAGTGAGAGAGTAATGGGGTTCCTAACATAGTTCTGTGCTATACTAAATTTGACAGCATCATTTTATATTTTGCACGAGTGCAACACTAAACTCACCACTTCTAAGATGAGCACAATGAGCGCACTAATATCGCTTCCTGCGTTATCCATTAAAAGTATTGGGTGTGCTAACAATGCTTCAGCTAGACAGCCACATTAAGAAGCTATTGTAAAAATATTTTACCTTCCAGTATTAACCGCTTCATGACGTTAGGACGGCATAGAATGTCCTACCTTATATGACGTCCTGCACCCCCTTTCTTTTAGTGAATGGAAAATTGGAATTGGGGGCGTGCCTAGCATTGTAAGCAGTCCCCCATTAGCTGATCCCAGCCTTGAAATCACATGATCAAATCGACTTCAGTTAATTTTTTCAGCAAGTGTTTACTTGCCCCCAGCATGAAGGGGTTAATATCAGATGTGCATAAGACAACACACCCTGCACTATCCATTTGTAATTTAGAGCTTCGTGTGCATCTTGGGTGGGTTTTTAAATTGAACTGATCTGCAAATGATAAAAAATAAATTCACCTGAGTACACACACAATGCTTTTGCACAGCTCTTCTGGAATGGGGACCCTTCACTGATGTGCCCCTTAAAGTGCTTATATTGTATAAATAACAACTAGACAATTTGTGTATTATTTACTATTGCTATCATTTGTTTTAGTTTTTGTCCTGTTAATTGTAGCCAGTGTGGCTCTAGTATTGCTCATATACAGAAAAATGCAGAGACTCTAGCAGTAAATATGCAATGCACCATCTTTATGATCCAGTTTTATAGCTCCACGGATAAAGCTCCCCAGTGTTGTGCAGTATCCTACACAGCAAATCACAGGGAGGAAAGAAAGCTAAATAATTGTATGTGAATTGTCAGGATAATGATGCCAAAAAGCTATGAATAAAATCAAATTAACATTCTCTCTGTCACAGACTGCACCAAGCCCATAATCTGAATCAGAAGTCCACATAAAATGATTACAAAGCAATGCTGCTCACAATTTAATATCTACTGCGCTTCTTCTAAGACAATAAGGGAATAGTCCTTACAGTGTTGCATTTAGCATGGCACGTCTTCTCGGCCACGTGCAGAGACTACCCTAGGTACTGGAACTGCTAGTCCGTGCCCCATGAACTCTGGTGCAGACTGAGCACGTGCCACAGCTATCAGCCATTCTCTGTATAACAACTACAGTCACTGCTACATTGAGCAATAAGTCATTTTAAAGGGTCATTCCGATCAAAATTGAAATGACATCTTTGAGTATAAACATATTTGCAATATACATGTATTGGCAAAAATGAGTCGAGTAAAATTTATCACTGTTTATGTTAGCATTTTTGTCTGCATGTGCACGTGAAGCATAGGTAGATATTCTCAGTGCCCCAGCATTTTAAATACTACAGCTGTTCAGAGTGCCAGTGGGGCGTGTATCATGACATCAATTAGCAAATTGAGGCATTACTAGATGATTCAAGCACCTTAGGCTTTCTGAGCAAGTGCTGTGTTTAAAATGCTGGTGCACGGTGCATACTTAAATACACTTTTGGCAGGAATGTCCCTTTAACGTAAAACTGCAATCAAGTCAATTCATATAGACCCCCAGCTCTGCCTTATGTTGTGTCCCAGTATTATTTATCAGTTATATACAGGCTGCCCTTTACAGCTAATGAATGTGCGGACCGCGCACAATGCAATCAGCCACCATTTTGCAGGGGGAAGTGCAAGAATTACTGCGCCTCCCTCATTCACTGCAAGTGTAGCTCACATGCACAGTAGATGTGAAGTGCTCTACGTACTGGTGCCGTGCACAGGACCTATGCTTAAAAGAACTGCAAAATAAAAATACTCTGATGACGTGTTATATGCAAGCAACAGCACAACAATACAATGTTCTAACTATGGGTTTAACCCCTGCAAAGTTTTGCAAGATTTTTTTAAAGGGATCTGAAATCCAAAAACTTTCTTTTATGATTCATACAATTAAAAAATGTTTCCAATTTAATTCTATTATCAAATTTGCTTAGTTTCCCTGATGTTCTGTGTTAAAGAGATACCTAGGTAGCATCTGAAGCAATACATGGCAGGAAATAGTGCTGCCCTCTAGTGCTTTTGCAAAGTGTAACATTCTTGCAAAACTACTGCCATATAGTGCTCCCGACACGTGCACGCTCCTGAGCGTACGTCCCTGCTTTTCAGAAATATATACCAACAGAACTAAGAAAATGTTATAATAGAAGTAAATTAGTAAGTGGTTTAAAATTGCTGCTCTATCAGAATCATGAAAGAAAACTGTGGGTCTCATGTCCCTTTAACAGAGCTATACATTGGACAAACACTGCTGCCATCTAGTGATCAAAAGTATTCTTGCAAAACTGCTGCAATATAGTGCTGCCGACCTACCTAGGTATCTCTTTAACAAAGAATACCTTGAAAACATAGTCCATTTAATAATACAAGTCAACTGTACGTTCTGTCTGAATCAGGAAAGAAATATGTTGTGTTTCAAGTGCAGAGCAGCTACCGGGATCTAGCCTGCTGGGTCTAATGGGCGAATGACAAGAGGCATATGTATAGCAACCTATCACAACATGTTGGACGTATGGTTTTGCAGCACAATAGAAAACACTTTGCACAGTTTTTTTTGTGTGCATATTTTCAATTTCTACATTATCAGCTTTTACTACTTAAAGGGATAATCCAGCCAAAATTTAAAACCACATGGGAGCATTTCTGTATTGAACAAAAGCAATTTTGTAATATACATGCATTAGCAAAAATGCTTCTAATAAAAGCTATAGCTGTTTCAAAAGTGTATTTAAGTATGCACTGTGCACCAGCATTTTAAACCAAACACTTGTTTTGGAGAGCCTATGGTGCTTGTACCATCTGGTAATGACTCAATTTGTTAATTGCTGACATGATACATGCCCCACTAATGATCTGATGGAGCTGCATTATTTAAAATGTGGGTGCAGTGAGAATATCTAGCTATGCTTCACATGCACTTGCAGAGAAAAATCTTAATACTAAATCAGTGATAACTCTTTTTGCCAATACATGTATATTATAAATATGCTTCTATTGAAAGATGCAATAAATCTATGTGCATTTATATTTTGACTGGAATGTCCCTTTAAACCCATTTTTTTATTCTGAAATGATGCGGTTTGTTCACCAGTTACATTAAAAAGAATGTTCATTTCCGTGTACCAAACTGTAGGGCGCAATAGCAGTAAACGGGTTAATAATCCGTTACTGTTTTTTAGTTTCCTTAATGAAAACGTCTTCTAAATGAAAATGAACAGAGCTGAGAAACAAGCATTCATTCTTTTTATAAACTCCTGATTCAGATGAGTTCGGAGCTTCGGGGGAACGCACGTAATTTGTGTCTTTACATTCTCTTCACCACATTCCTTAATGGAAGTAAAACTTCAGCAACCAGCTGCTGCCTGGATTTGTTTGGGAGGTTTTCCCCTGTGAGTTGCACATTCTCTCCTTTTAATGCTGCCATCTTAAATTAGCAGCCTTAATAAAGTTTCTAATAAGCTTCTCAGTGTCGCTGCTCTCTCCTGCGCCCCGCGTGTCTTGTTTGTCTCCCATATTGGTTCGCGTATTATTTGCATTGGGCTAGGTTACAAGTGGAGCCATAATTTATCGTGTGGCCATTACAAGTGGCTGGTTATTGTTACCGCAAGATCTCTGGTTACTTTTCTAAAAGTGCCCCAAATGCCCTCAAAATAGAGAGAATTATAGTTTAAAAATAGTATTTTTTTTTCATAAAAACAACTGCACTAGGAAGTTTTTGGGGGCTAAAGTTGGTGAGTGTGGGTTAGGTGCCTTTACATAGTGGTCTTTGCTTATATACATATATATTTATGTATATACACATATTAATACATAAATATATGTACAGTATATAAGCATATACATATATATATTTACAAATTGCTGCCATCACTTCACTTCTTACCCCCTGCGCATGAGAAAGGCTCCCATTTGAGCCTATGGAAGGGCGCAATGCTTGCTTGTGAGTTCAACTTGTGATACCAGTGCACATTAGTGTGCGCTGGTATTACTATGTGGATCGTTAATATTGCTTTATAAAAAGTGATATTTAGTGCTCCACTTGTAATCGGACCCTTTACCTTTTTGCTCACATTCTGTCTCTCACTGTCCTAGGCTGTATTATTTGTATTTGTTGCAGTCTCTGGTATTTCCATCCGTCTCTAGTCCTATAATTTCCTTTCATCCTTTTTGTCACTTTTTCCCGTTCTCACAATGTTACTGTCCCTCTATCTCTCTGTCTCCCGTCCTGCTTTCTCATATTTCAATTTGCTCTCACACAAGCTATCACCCGACCAGTGGAACCCACCAGGGGGAATCTATTGCTGAAACTTGCAATAAACGAATGTCAAAGATGGCAGCTTGTGACAAGCGAGCTGCTACTGGCGTGTTTTTCTATTAGGGCCCTTGTGGCTAACCTCTTGCTCACATCAGCAGTAGAAGGGGAAATTAGACATCCAGCCAGGGGGCAAATAGAGGGAGTGACGTGCAGTGCTGAGTGCTACTACGTGTTTCTGTACATATGTTGTGTAACGGCTACTAAGGCAGCTTCATTACATTGGCAATTAGTATTTAATAATTTGCTCACCAGAGGTGAGTAAAAGATGTATCAAGGATGCAACGTGACTTAAAATAATTCAGCAGGTGAGAAAAATGTGAACGTTTCTTGTCTATAATTTTTTTCTTCATGAGTGACTTCTCACTGCTTGTGTCCATATCGTCCATATAAGTAATGTTCTGCAATACGTCGTTATACCCTCTATATTAGTAATGTTCTGAAATACTTTGTTATACTCTACATATTAGTAATGTTCTGCAATACTAGTGCTGCGGAATCTGTTGGCGCTCTACAAATAACCGATAATAATAATAATACTTCCTTATACCCTCCATATTAGTAATGTTCTGCAATACTTTGTTATAGCCTCCATATTAGTACTGTTCTGCAATACTTCCTTATACCCTCCATATTAGTAATGTTCTGCAATACTTCGTTATACCCTCCATATTAGTACTGTTCTGCAATACTTCCTTATACCCTGCATATTAGTAATGTTCTGCAATACTTTGTTATAGCCTCCATATTAGTACTGTTCTGCAATACTTCCTTATACCCTCCATATTAGTAATGTTCTGCAATACTTCGTTATACCCTCCATATTAGTACTGTTCTGCAATACTTCCTTATACCCTGCATATTAGTAATGTTCTGCAATACTTTGTTATAGCCTCCATATTAGTACTGTTCTGCAATACTTCCTTATACCCTCCATATTAGTAATGTTCTGCAATACTTCGTTATACCCTCCATATTAGTACTGTTCTGCAATACTTCCTTATACCCTGCATATTAGTAATGTTCTGCAATACTTTGTTATAGCCTCCATATTAGTACTGTTCTGCAATACTTCCTTATACCCTCCATATTAGTAATGTTCTGCAATACTTCGTTATACCCTCCATATTAGTAATGTTCTGCAATACTTCCTTATACCCTCCATATTAGTAATGTTCTGCAATACTTTGTTATAGCCTCCATATTAGTACTGTTCTGCAATACTTCCTTATACCCTCCATATTAGTAATGTTCTGCAATACTTCGTTATACCCTCCATATTAGTACTGTTCTGCAATACTTCCTTATACCCTGCATATTAGTAATGTTCTGCAATAGTTCCTTATACCTTCTATATTAGTAATGTTCTGCAGTACTTCCTTATACCTTCTATATTAGTAATGTTCTGCAACACTTCCTTATAATCTCCATATTAGTAATGTTCTGCAACACTTCCTTATACCCTCCATATCAGTAATGTTCTGCAATACTTCGTTATACCTTCCATATCAGTAATGTTCTGCAATATTTCGTTATACCCTCCATATTAATAATGTTCTGCAATACTTTGTTATACCCAACATATTATTAATGTTCTGCAACGCTTCCTTACACCCTCCATATTAGTAATTTGCTGCAACACTTCCTTTAACCATCCATATTAGTAATATTCTGCAATACTTTGTTATACCATCTATATTAGTAATGTTCTGCAATAGTTCCTTATACCTTCTATATTAGTAATGTTCTGCAATACTTCCTTATACCGCCCATATTACTATTGTTCTGCAATACGTCCTTATACCCTCTATATTAGTAATGTTCTGTAATACTTCCTTATACCTTCCATATTTGTAATGTTCTTCAATACTTCCTTATATCGTAAATATTACTAATATTCTGCAATACTTCCTTTTACCGTCTATATTAGTAAAGATCTAGAATTCTTCCTTATACCCTCTATATTAGTAATGTTCTAGAATACTTCCTTATATTGTCCATATTAGTAAAGTTCTAGAATACTTCCTTATACCCTCTATATTAGTATTGTTCTAGAATACTTCCTAAAACCCTCTATATTAGTAATGTTCTAGAATACTTTGTTATACTATCCATATTACTAATGTTCTGCAATTATTAATTATACCGTCCATATTAGTAATGTTCTGCATTATGCATGTATAAGTGTGTGTGTGTACTGTATCTGTATGTAAAAGTGTGAGTGTACATCTGCATGTATAAGTGTATGCTACGTAGTGTGTGTTTATATCTGCATGTATAAGGGTGTGTGTAAATCTGCATATATAAGTGTAAGCTATATAGTGTGTGTGTATCTGTATGTATAAGTGTGTGTGTAAATATGCATGTATAAGTGTATGCTATGGTGTGTGTGTGTGTGTCTGCATGTATAAGTGTAAGCCATGTAGTGTGTGTATATCTGTATGTATAAGTGTGTGTGTATCTGCATGTATAAGTGTATGCTGTATGTAGTGTGTGTATATCTGCATGTATAAATTAAGCTATGTAGTGTGTGTGTATCTATGTATGTATAAGTGTGTGCTTTGTAGTGTGTGTGTTTATCTGCATGTATAAGTGAATGCTATGTAGTGTGTGTGTATCTGCATGTATAAGTGTAAGCTATGTAGTTTGTGTGTATCTGCATGTATAAGTGTATGCTTTGTAGTGTGTGTGTATATGCATGTATAAGTGTAAGCTATGTAGTGTGTGTGTGTATATCTGCATGTATAAGTGTAAGCTATGTAGTGTGTGTATCTGTATGTATAAGTGTATGCTGTGTAGTGTGTGTGTATCTGCATGTATAAGTGTAAGCTATGTAGTGTGTGTGTATCTGCATTTGAAAGTGTAAGTTATGTAGTGTATGTGTGTGTGCATATGTAAGTGTATGCTGTGAAGTGTGTGTGTGTATCTGCATGTATAAGTGTAAGCTATGTAGTGTGTGTGTGTGTGTGTATCTGCATGTATAAGTGTAAGCTATGTAGTGTGTGTGTGTGTATCTGCATGTATAAGTGTAAGCTATGTAGTGTGTATATCTGTATGTATAAGTGTGTATGCTGTGTAAAGTGTGTGTATCTGCATGTATAAGTGTAAGCTATGTAGTGTGTGTATCTGCATGTGTAAGTGTAAGCTATGTAGTGTATGTGTGTGTGCCTGCATATGTAAGTGTATGCTGTGAAGTGTGTGTATCTGCATGTATAAGTGTAAGCTATGTAGTGCATGTATAAGTTTAAGCTATGTAGTGTGTGTCTATCTGTATGTATAAGTTTATGCTGTTTAGTGTGTGTGTATCTGCATGTATAAGTGTATGCTATGTAGTGTGTGTGTGTATCTGCATGTATAAGTGTATGCTGTGTAGTGTGTGTGTATCTGCATGTGTAAGTGTATGCTATGTAGTGTGTGTGCGTATCTGCATGTGTAAGTGTAAGCTATGTAGTGTGTGTGTATTTGCATGTATAAGTGTAAGCTATGTAACGTGTGTGTATCTGCATGTATAAGTGTAAGCTATGTAGTGTGTGTTTATCTGCATGTATAAGTGTAAGCTATGTAACATGTGTGTATCTGCATGTATAAGTGTAAGCTATGTAGTGTGTGTGTGTATCTGCATGTATAAGTGTAAGCTATGTAACGTGTGTGTATCTGCATGTATAAGTGTAAGCTATGTAGTGTGTGTGTATCTGCATGTATAAGTGTAAGCTATGTAACGTGTGTGTATCTGCATGTATAAGTGTATGCTATGTAGTGTGTGTATCTGCATGTGTAAGTGTATGCTATGTAGTGTGTATGTATCTGCATGTATAAGTGTAAGCTATGTAACGTGTGTGTATCTGCATGTATAAGTGTAAGCTATGTAGTGTGTATGTATCTGCATGTATAAGTGTAAGCTATGTAATGTGTGTGTATCTGCATGTATAAGTGTATGCTATGTAGTGTGTGTATCTGCATGTGTAAGTGTATGCTATGTAGTGTGTGTGTATCTGCATGTGTAAGTGTAAGCTATGTAATGTGTGTGTATCTGCATGTATAAATGTAAGCTATGTAGTGTGTGTGTGTGTGTGTGTGTATCTGCATGTGTAAGTGTATGCTATGTAGTGTGTATGTATCTGCATGTATAAGTGTAAGCTATGTAACGTGTGTATGTATCTGCATGTGTAAGTGTGTATCTGCATGTATAAGTGTAAGCTATGTAGTGTGTATGTATCTGCATGTATAAGTGTAAGCTATGTAATGTGTGTGTGTATCTGCATGTATAAGTGTAAGCTATGTAACGTGTGTGTGTATCTGCATGTATAAGTGTAAGCTATGTAATGTGTGTGTGTATCTGCATGTGTAAGTGTATGCTATGTAGTGTGTGTATCTGCATGTATAAGTGTAAGCTATGTAGTGTGTGTGCATCTGCATGTATAAGTGTAAGCTATGTAACGTGTGTGTGTATCTGCATGTATAAGTGTAAGCTATGTAGTGTGTGTGTATCTGCATGTATAAGTGTAAGCTATGTAACGTGTGTGTGTATCTGCATGTATAAGTGTAAGCTATGTAGTGTGTGTGTATCTGCATGTATAAGTGTAAGCTATGTAACGTGTGTGTGTATCTGCATGTATAAGTGTAAGCTATGTAGTGTGTGTGTATCTGCATGTATAAGTGTAAGCTATGTAACGTGTGTGTGTATCTGCATGTATAAGTGTATGCTATGTAATGTGTGTGTGTGTATCTGCATGTATAAGTGTAAGATATGTAGTGTGTGTGTGTATCTGCATGTATAAGTGTAAGCTATGTAACGTGTGTGTGTATCTGCATGTATAAGTGTAAGCTATGTAACGTGTGTGTGTATCTGCATGTATAAGTGTATGCTATGTAATGTGTGTGTGTATCTGCATGTATAAGTGTAAGCTATGTAACGTGTGTGTGTATCTGCATGTATAAGTGTATGCTATGTAATGTGTGTGTGTATCTGCATGTATAAGTGTAAGCTATGTAGTGGCCTAGCACCTTGGCGACTAGGGCCCTGCACACCCACTTGTCTCTCGCTTCTATGCTGTTTGATTAAACGGTAATTTTGCTGCACCCCTTTCCGCCCGCAGGAGATACATGATGCCATGCATCCAGCCTATTGCATGGTAAGAGGCCTCCTACACTTTTAAGTCACACTCACTGGTCCCTCAGCCAAAAGACTGTTAGTCAAGAAGGGAGGGCTCATACTACAAATTAAAAGCCCTGGACTTACAAAGGTCCAAATAATTATTCAGCCCCCTACCAAAGGCATGAAACTAAGCCAGCTTCCCCAGTGCCCCATCACTTCATCTTCCATTCCTGCAACTCTTGTATGGAAAAGAAAACAACAACAAAAAAGGGGGAGAGCTGGGAGGGAAGACAAAAACAGGTTAGTCTCTTTACTTCCTGCCTGAAGCTACTAATATCTTCTCTGTCTCCTGCCCTACAGACACAACCTACTTAACTCTATCATGCCTAGCCTTCACTCAAAACAATTACCCCTTTACTTGCTGCGTCCCTTAAGCGGTCCCCCCACTTTCTTTAAAACTGGTGGTCTCTTCAAATCCTGAATCATTTGAAGCAAATCTGCTCAGTACTTTTGAGTTAAAGTGATTGTAAAGTTTAAATAATAAGTGCCCGGTATCTAAAAATAATCTTAAAAACAGGAGCACTTTCATTCATTAAACTTTACAAAGACGCTTATTTTTTTAATATACTTACCTTTGTAAACATAACACTGATCCTCCCCCCGCAGCTCCTGCATTCATTAGCATATCAATGACGATCCTGCTTCCTCCAATCACTGCGTTCCCTTACGAGCTGGACGCCAAAGGGGTCACACAACGATTGGAGGAAGTCGGATTCATCATCAATCTGCTAAAGAAAGCAGGACCTACAGGGCGGTGGATCGGCGTTATGTTTACCATAAAGCAAAGGTAAGTATTTTAAAAAATAAGCGTCTTTGTAAAGTTTCATGAATGTAAGTGCCCCTGTTTTTAAGATTATTTTTAGATTCAGGGCACTTATTCATTAAACTTTACCATAACTTTAGGATATCAGCAATGATGTCCTGCATTGTGAAAAAAGAGACTTTATAGCTAAAGTAAAAATTACATTTTGGTAGGGGGAAACATAGTCATAGGTTTATGTGTTAAAATCTACCTGTAGACATAAAGGCCTCTAGTTATCAAGCCGTCAACCGCAAATACGCTGGAATTCTGCAGCGTATTTGTGGCGAGGCTGATTCGCCTTAGTTATCAACCCCTACTGCCCGGCAAAAGTAGAATATAGTGACGTAACCTATGATCCGCCTGACTCAGTCTGACACAGATCGATGGTTACGTCACTACAGATGTTCCGAACGCAAGTTCGGCACAATCTGACTACTTTTGGTAGTTATCAAACTACTACCAGGTAGGCTCGCCACTATTCTGGGCCAGCGTACCTGGATTTCAATCTGCCGCCCTGGAGGCGGCGGATCCCATAGGATCCCATAGGAATCAATGGGAGTCTGACCATAGCAAAAGCTCATGTTCGCTGCTGCCCGATATCCCATTGATTCCTATGGGAAACGTCTGCACCTAACACCCTAACATGTACCCCGAGTCTAAACACCCCTAATCTGTCCCCCCCCCCTACACCGCCGCTACTAAATAAATTTATTACCCCTAAACCTCTACTCCCTGACCCCGCCGCCACCTACATTATAGATATTAACCCCTAATCTGCCGCCCCCTATACCGCCGCCACCTACATAAACGTATTAACCCCTATCCTGCGGATCCCGGACCCGGCCGCAACTAAATAAATTGTTTAACCCCTAAACCGCCACTCCCGGACCCCGCAGCCACCTATATTAAAGTTATTAACCCCTATCCTGCCCCCCCTATACCGCCGCCACCTATATTAAAATTATTAACCCCTAAATCTAAGTCTAACACTAACCCTAACCCCCCCAACTTAAATATTATTTTAATAAATTTAAATAATATTACTCGTATTAACTAAATTAATCCTATTTAAAACTAAATACTTACCTGTAAAATAAACCCTAAGATAGCTACAATATAACTAATAATTATATTGTAGCTATTTTAGGATTTATTTTTATTGTACAGGCAACTTTGTATTTATTTTAACTAGGTACAATAGTTATTAAATAGGTATTAACTATTTAATAACTAGATAGTTAAAATACTTACAAAATTACCTGTAAAATAAATTCCCAACCTAAGTTACAATTAAACCTAACACTACACTATCATTAAATAAATTAAATAAATTACCTACAATTACCTAAAATTAAATTAAATTAAATAAACTATAGTACAAAAAAAACAAAACACTAAATTACAGAAAATAAAAAAGAATTAAAAGAAGTTTAAACTACTTACACCTAATCTAAGCCCCCTAATAAAATTAATAAAGCCCCCCAAAATAAAAAAATGCCCTACCCTATCCTAAATTACCAAGTAACCAGCTCTTTACCAGCCCTTAAAAGGGCTTTTTGCGGGGCATTGCCCCAAAGTAATCAGCTCTTTTACAACCCCCCCAACATTAAAACCCACCACCCACATACCCCTACTCTAACCCACCCAAACCCCCCTTAAAACGCTAACCCCCTGAAGATCATCCTACCTTGAGCTGTCTTCACCCAACCGGGCCAAAATCTTCATCCAAGGTGCGCAGAGGAGGTTCTTCATCCGGTAGAAGTCTTCATCCAGGCGGTGTCTTCAATCTTCATCCATCCGGAGGGGAGCCATCTTCAAAGGAGCCGACGCGGAGCCATCCTCTTCAACCGACGACTGAACGACGAATGAAGGTTCCTTTAAGGGACGTCATCCAAGATGGCGTCCCTCGAATTCCGATTGGCTGATAGGATTCTATCAGCCAATCGGAATTAAGGTAGGACAAATCTGATTGGCTGATTCAATCGGCCAATCAGATTGAAGTTCAATCCGATTGGCTGATCCAATCAGCCAATCGGTTTGAGCTTGCATTCTATTGGCTGATCGGAACAAAAAGCCCTTTTAAGGGCTGGTAAAAGAGCTGGTTACTTGGTAATTTAGAATAGGAAAGGGCATTTTTTTATTTTGGGGCGCTTTATTAATTTATTAGGGGGCTTAGATTAGGTGTAATTAGTTTAAACTTCTTGTAATTCTTTTTTATTTTCTGTAATTTACTGTTTGTTTTTTTGTACTATAGTTTAGTTTATTTAATTTAATTTAATTTAATTTTAGGTAATTGTAGGTAATTTATTTAATGATAGTGTAGTGTTAGGTTTAATTGTAACTTAGGTTAGGATTTATTTTACAGGTAATTTTGTAAGTATTTTAACTAGGTAGCTATTAAATAGTTAATAACTATTTAATAACTATTGTACCTAGTTAAAGGTAGTTGCCTGTAAAATAAAAATAAATCCTAAAATAGCTACAATATAATTATTAGTTAGATTGTAGCTATATTAGGGTTTATTTTATAGGTAAGTATTTAGTTTTAAATAGGAATAATTTAGTTAATAATAGTAAGTTTTATTTAGATTTATTAAAATAATATTAAAGTTAGGGGGGTGTTAGTGTTAGACTTAGGTTTAGGGGTTAATAAGTTTAATATAGGTGGCGGCGGGGTCCGGGAGCGGCGGTTTAGGGGTTAAACATTTAATTTAGTTGCGGCGGGGTCCGCGAGCGGCGGTTTAGGGGTTAATGAGTTTAATGTAGATTGCGGTGGTGTAGTGGGGGGCAGGGTAGGGGTTAATAACTTTAATATAGGTGGCGGTGGGCTCCGGCGGTTTAGGGGTTAAACAATTTATTTATTTGCGGCGGGGTCCGGGATCCGCAGGATAGGGGTTAATAACTTGAATATAGGTGGCGGCGGTGTAGTGGGGGGCAGAATAGGGGTTAATAGGTATGATGTAGGTGGCGGCGGGGTCCGGGAGTGGCGGTTTAGGGGTTAATACATTTATTATAGTTGCGGCGGGGTCCAGGAGCGGCGGTTTAGGGGGTAATAACTTTATTTCGTTGTGGGGGGGCTCCAGGAGCGGTGGTTTAGGGGGTAAAACAGTGTAGTTTAGTGTGATTGCTTAGTGACAGGCTATCAAAAAAGCTGCGAAGAAGCCGATGAGCAGCGAGATCGATGACTGTCAGTTAACAACAGTCCGCTGCTTATCGCTCCGTACTTGGTGCGCGGCTTCTTGACAGCTTTTTTGATAACTTTGGCGAACGTATTCAGGTCCGCGGCGGCGATGGTAGGTGAGCTTAGGCGAGCGTATTGGGCCGGCGAATGCAGGTAAGTAGATGGCTTCATAACTAGAGGCCAAAGCCTAATAGTCATATTATACAAATTATATTAAAAATATACTCTGTTGAAAATAAAAGCTATTCCTGTTCCATTATAAACCTACAGGAACTTATTATTTCAGGTTAATATGCTACGCTGAGCATTAACATTTTTATTATAGTATTTTTTTTGTGCCCTGTATATGATAAGGCTGTTTAAGATGAACGCTCTATGCCTGTCTGTATTGTTGACAACATTTTTCTTTAAACATAAACTATTATCTTTGAACTGTTTATATGACAATGTGACGGAGCTTGAAATGTTGCTGATATATTTGCCTTACTAGAGAACATGAATGTAATTACAGGCAGTGTGAATAGATGTCACAAGTCTATCACTAACATACTAGGTGCAAGTGTAAAAAAAACCAACACTATTGTTGCTTTGGCTGTGTCTATACTAAGCAATAAAGGTAAGTTTGAATGAGGAAATGATATGTTGCCTCAAAAGCTTTCAATCTAATCAGCTATTGGCTGAACTAATAAGGCACAAGGTTTAATGCTCTCCTTTTGGCAAGTAGCAGAAATCTTTGGTTTAGGGTCAAGGTGATCAGGGAACTGTTTACTGAGAAAGTATCTTTTGCAGGTCTAAAAGAGAATATTTTTAAGTTTTCTTTTTGCTTCTACATTATTATTTTTTTAATGAAAATAGAGGCATTCCAGTGCTAATATTTGTATACAAATTACCAGTGATGCACCTAGAGTATTTGACGCCTGGAGCAGATTTTTTTTTTAGCACCCCTCTTTTGTCTAGTCTCAAAGATGGCCATTGGCAGTAATCTGTGCCAAACCTAGTGTTGCCCCCTCTCCCCCCTGCAATCTGGGCCATTAAAGTGATGGTAAATCCTAGCATTTGTGAAACGCTAGGATTTACCATTGGAACAAATAAAGAGGGCTTTCAGTCATGAAGTATAAAATATTTTTGCTCAAGCACCCCACGCAGAACGGTATTTAGCTGAGAGTTGAAGTTTCTACCTCTTAGCCAATAGCCGTGCGGGAAATCCGGTGCCAAGCTGAACAAATGTAGCGAATCATGAACCAAAAATGGGCCTGTTCGTATGTAGCGAATCATGAACCAAAAATGGGCCTGCTCGTATGTAGCGAATCATGAACCAAAAATGGACCTGCTCGCTGTAGCAAATCATGAACCAAAAATGGACCTGCTCGCTGTATCGAATCATGTCCACTCAACCTCACTAAATGCCGACAGCAGATGTTGTGCAATGCCGCCCCCTGCTCACTGGCGGCCAATCGGGGGTGTCAATCATCCTGATCGTATTGGATCAGGATGATTTCAGTCCGACACCTCAGAGGTGGCGGAGAAGTTAAGGAGCAGTGGTCTTACGACTGCTGCTTCTTAACTTCCGTATTAGGCGGACCTAAAACTTTGGGGGCAGAAAGCAGCATCCGCTGCCTAATAAATAGAGCCCTAACACTTATCACTCACTCGCTAACCCGACACCGCGTTAGACCAACTGTATGGTAGGGTCAAAATTTTGACTTTTACTCTTGAAGCTAAGTGAAGCCAGTGGAGGCATAGGCAGAGAGGTGCAGCAAATGTGGAGCGATGCTTAAAGGGACATTAAACACTTTGAGATAGTAAAATAAAACGATATATCGTATATATAAAGAAAACTCTTCAATATACTTTCATTATTTATTTTGTCCCCTTTTCCTGTAATTTCATTCTGAAGTTGTGAGCTTTTCAGTTCCTGTTAGAAATGGAAGTGCAGAACACTGTTATATTCCTCACAGCCATTGGCTGCACACTCTAGTGACCTATTAACTGTATAACTGTACCTAATTGGCCACAGCAGAGAAGGTAACCAAAGTTACAACATGGCAGCTCCCATTGTTTCCTGAAGGCTCGCCAGAAACAGAAGTTATGAAGCCGCGGTCTAAAGACCGCGGCTCCATAACCTGCTCTGAGGCCGCAGACAGAAATCGTCAGAAATCAAGCCGATCGAATACGATCGGGTTGACACCCGCTGCTAGTGGCTGATTGGCCGCAAATCTGCAAGGGGCGGCATTGCACCAGCAGTTCACAAGAACAGCTGGTGCAATGATAAATGCCGAGAGAATATGCTGTAGATGTGCAGTGGACATGATCCGCAATATCGGATCATGTCCGCTCGCACAATCATAAATATGCCCCTAAAACTGTGTCAATATTTAAACAGCTAATGAAATTTTAAAAAATACATCTACATGTTATTCTCAGACTAATCTTTTCTTTGAATGCATCATTCTATCTAGCATTTATTTAGTGTTTAATGTCCCTTTAAGGATAATGAGCCTGGCACAGGCATCCATGATGGATTGCATTGGGGACAGGCTGTAGCTTGGGGGACCATAGTAGATAGAAGTTAGCACTGGCAAGATATTTCTATATTGCGTGTGCGCTAACGTTAGCGCACCACTTGTAGTCTAGCACTTTATTTTAACCCTTTTATCCCCAAGGGCAGAACATAAAATTTAGGGTAAAAAAAAACACACACAAAACAATTTCATTAAAATAAAATGTTAAAGTATTTTTTTTATTAAATAAAATGTATTTTAAAAATGATAATTATACTTTAATAAAATAAATGTAATAATTTTTTTACTATATGTTTTCACAGGGACAGAACGGGAGGGGACAAAGCAAGCCATTGTTAACAAATAATGGCTTGTCATTTTTGACATGTGATCACTTTCACTGGCTGTCAGTGATCACATGACCATGGGCTACTTTTGTGGGCATCACTGGACTGCCTCACTCCTGCAGAATCTAGTAAATTGGCTACTGAGTCTGATACCAGCTTGCAGTACACTATACTGGTATCTAGGCTGCATTCAGCCTGTAGACTGTAAGCTTTTCGGAGCAGGGCCCTCCTTCTGTACTAGTTTTGTTTGGTTTATTATGCATTTGTATCTTATCATAAATCTTTTTTCATTGTATTCCCTTATCTCTGTACCCAGCGCTACGGAAATTTGCAGTGCTATACAAATAAATGATGATGATGATAATAATAATAATAATACAAGTATACAATCACTGTGACTGGCTGTCAGTGATCATATTCATTCCTCACACTTAATGTACTGTTGTAGGATAGCTTCACATGCAGAGACAGACTAATCTCATGTTATAGAGGCACTCATGATCTATCTTAGCACTAACAGGCATACGATAACTGGGAAACCCTGTCCCTGCAGTCCCCTCCATACTGCTGTTTCTGCACTTGTGGTCTTGTTGCTGTTGGAAATACTGCAACTGTGTTTTGGAAATTTGCTGTGAGCGAGATTTGGGATCTCGTTTTTGTTAAAAAGGTGTTTCAGAGTAGATCCATTTGCACAGAATCGTCCTATACAGTTTGCTAAAAAAACTGCAGCTGTAAGAGCCCAGGCCATACAGGGTACAGCTCTGATCCTGAAGGGCTAAATGGCCGGTGCCATTCATTTAAGGTGCCAGTCACTAAGGGGTTAAAAGAATGCATTGTCATATAAAACTAGTTAATAAGGAGATAAAACATAATTAAATTACAGCAATACCAGCGACAGATTTAGGTCAGGGTGATATGTCTCCCCCATTCATCACAGTGGCACCACCCATACCTCATAGGTACCAGATGTCCTGAATTAGCCCGGTATTCATACGTTGGTAAAGAAGGTGGATTGTAAAAAAGCAATGATTTGAAGAGTTGCTAGTTTTCCTTCACAACAATACTGGGCAATCTGTATGTGATTGGGAACAGTAGTCTTTGGGCTCTCAAAAGCCGTCTTCCACCAGGGGGCCGGTTTATCATGGCTTAAATGGGGCCAAATACATATTTTTCTGCGCGAGCCTTCAGGCTAGCTGCAAACAGGAGTTAAGAAGCAGTGATCTTAAGACCGCTGCTCCTTAACTCGTACGCCGTCTCTGAGGAGGTGGACAGCAATCCGCCTGATCGCATAGGATCGGGTTGATTGACACCCCCTGCTAGCGGCCGATTGGCCGCAAATCTGCAGAGGGGCGGCATTGCACCAGCAACTCACAAGAACTGCTGGTGCAATGATAAATGCCGACAGCGTATGCTGTCGGCATTTATCGATGTCTGGTGGACAAAATCACCCCCCCAGATCTCTGCCTAGACCCCACGCTTGATGCTACCATGGATATTTTCAAAACTAAGCAGCCATTTTGTTGCAAGTAACCTACAAATAAATCATTGTATCAGTTTGGTTGCCAGTAACACATGCACACAGTAGAGATTTGACCCCTTGACTGCCCTTCCCACTTCTTTCTGTTCCATATTTGTAGTGCATTAAGGCATAGGAGGCCTTTAGCTAACACTCTGGGATTTTAAAAAACTGGACATCTAAATGTCCAAAAGTTTTGTGAACATTTTACTGAACAGCCTGCTAAACTACTGGACTGTCCGGTTGAATACTGGACACCTGGCAACCATACTGGTCAGCATAGTTAATAAATTTACAGGTTCCCCCAGCAGTACCCCCCTGTAACCTTGCTATTTAGTTTTGTGCTGAACATTTTGAGCCCCTAGACTTCATGGTCTAGTCCCTTCCCTGCATGCGACGTAGGCACCCATGGGGACACTCAAAAACAGATCTAATAAACACGCCAGTGAGCGCAGCATTATTTTCCCTGATACTTAGGAAGATGTCACAGCTGAGATTAGCTCAAGACAGAATAAACAATTCAGTTATTCAGCCAAAGCTGTAAACAGAAGTGTCCGTCCACATCACTATCAATGCCTGACAAGATCACAACATGTTTATAGGCACAGATACACCCCCTCACTGCTCACACTGTGGCCAATGTCTCTGGCATTAATCTTGAGCTGCCAGGGTGTTTAAATTAAAGAATAATAGAGCTGCAGCGGCATAAGCTCGCGATGATGGGGAACATGTTTGTCTGTTAAAAAGCAATTTCAGTGAAAATTAACTCAATTTCAAGAGAAATAGCAAAGCTCACCATAAGCTGTCAGATCCCTGGGGCCAGTCAAATTACTTCATCAGACTTGACTTTCTTAAATTAAACAAGTAAGCATCCCGAGTTATTGGCACGAGCAGAATGATGCAGAGTGTAATAGCTTCTTGTGTATACAAAGGGTGCCAATATGGAACAAAGCTAAACTAGAAATGGGAAGATCTTGTGATGAATGAAAATCAGAGAGTTTGAAGTTACATGTATCTGCGGTAATGTCTTCTGAAGTCCCAACCAGGCTGTGCCCATTAACTGGACAAGCATGGCTGACATGTGATGTCATTGTTCTGCTGCCTCTGCTAACAGCACACTTAGGGGGATATGTATCAAAGCTTCAACTATATTGCATTCGCGGGTGTCAATACGCTCACCTAACATCGCCAAACATCGCGGCCGCGGATCTCAATACGATCTCCATATTTATAAATAAAGCCGTCAAAAACACGCGCACCAAGTACGGGGCGATAAGCATCAGACTGTTGTTAACTAACAGTCATCGATGACGCTGCTATTCTTGTTTTCCCCAACTTTATTCATACCATTTCACTAAACGCTGCCACTATACTAAAATTTTTAACCCCTATCCCGCCGCAACCTAAATAAAGTTATTAACCCCTATCCCACCGCTCCCCGACCCCGCCGCAACCTAAATAAACCTATTAACCCCTAAACCTCTGGCCTCTCACATCACCACCACTAACTAAATCTATTAACCCCTAAACCATCAGCCCCCCACATCGCCATAAACTAAATTAAGCTATTAACCCCTAAACCTAGCAACCCCTTAACTTTAAATTAAAATTACAAGATCCCTATCTTAATATAAATTAAAACGTACCTGTAGAATTAAAATAAACAAATTTTAAACTATTAATTAACCTACCCTAACTATTATACTAAAATTAAATTAAACTACCAATTAAATAAACTAAAATTAGACATTCATCTAGTACCGGATCACATCTAATGATCTATTTGTGTCTCATACACATGTAACCATGTGACATTCATCTAGTACCGGATCTTATCTAACAATCTGTTTGTATCTCATACACATGTAACCATGTGACATTCATCTAGTACCGGATCTTATCTAACAATCTGTTTGTATCTCATACACATGTAACCATGTGACATTCATCTAGTACCGGATCTTATCTAACAATCTGTTTGTATCTCATACACATGTAACCATGTAACATTCATCTAGTACCGGATCTCATCTAATGATCTGTGTCTCATAAACATGTAACTAGGTGATCATCTAGTACCATAATTCAATAAACAAGCACTTTGTGTCTCATAAACGTTTAACAACATCTCTAAATTCACAGAGTGAAACGAGATGTAAGATTGGCAAATACCTCTCACAGGAACCCTAGTGAATCAAGGCCTACAAAAACAACTACATGTCAGCAACTGCGTTAGAAATTATAAAGCACTTACAATACGTGACGTCATATGACATTAGGTATAACATTATCAAAAGAGGTAGAGGGCCCTGCCTATTTGTCCTTGTCAGACAGTGAGCTACAATCCTACAGGCCAGTTGTGCACAAACATGCACTACCTTTTGTAAAAAAAAAAAAGAAACTGTTTTAACTTAATCAGTTGCTGCATGTTTAAGGCTTGTTTATGTGCGCAATAGACATCTATTGAGGTTAAGATCACTTTAAAGTCTATGGGCCCAGTTATCAACTGGCAGGTGACAACGTTCCCAGCTAGGTAACCTGTCTACCTGCGTTTGTGGTGAGCAGGCAGTGGACAAGCAGTTTTTTTATTACACAAGCGAGGCAGGTCCTGTCCATCAGACATGTTTACGTGATTTAACTCTGAGGTTAGGAAGCAGCAGCCTTACAACTGCTTCAGAACCTGAGATACAGACCAGCACTAGCGGTGTGTGACTCACATCTCAGGGACGCGATGGCTTTTGTTTAGCTGTGGGGCACTGGTACCTTTAGTTTGTAGTGGAAGACTCAATGCATCACCCAGCACAGAGAATACCCAAAGCATCACATTGCTTGCTGTGCGCATTTAATTACCGGCTGTATAAAATATCTGCTGTAATAAAATGATTGTATCCCACAGCCTCCCATAGCAAGAAGCAGCTCCAGCCATATTTACTTCCACGCAACACTAGTCGTGAGATATGGAGCGTCCCTTCATTGTGCTGATCTGCAGGGAAGCGGCTGCCTTTTAAACACATAATCTCCCAGAAAACAGCAGAAATAAAATTCACCAGCAAATCCTTTAAACATTCAGTTTGCTTGAGAATTAAAACTCCTTAAAATGTAATGTAGTATAATAATATTGTTTGCAACCTAGTGCTGGTGTAAAAAAGGTATCATGTTGTTAGTGCCAGCGTGACCTGACTGTTTCATAAACGGATCTCCCCAGTGAGCACCACGCTGTAAGCTAGGCACAAGATATGCAGCAAATTGTATCTTTACCGAAAGGAAATATGTAGCCTTTAACACAAGCAACACTCTGTATATGCAAAGATCACCCCTGATTAATAACAATCACCTAGATTACGAGTTTTGCGTTAGAGGCTATGCGGTGCTAACGAGCAGTTTATGCTCACCGCTCACCTACAGACAGCGCTGGTATTACGGGTTTTTACAAACCAGACAAGAAGTGAGCGTTGAGCAAAATTTAGCTCATTGCCGCACTCCAATACCAGCGCTGCTTATTTTAGCGGTGTAACGTGCTCGTGCAGAATTTCCCCATAGGAATCAACGGGGAGAGCCGGCTGAAAAAAAGTCTTACACCTGCAAAAAAGCAGCGTAAAGCTCCTTAACGCAGCCCCATTGATTCCTATGGGGAAATAAAATTTATGTCTACACCTAACACCCTAACATGAACCCCGAGTCTAAACACCCCTAATCTTACATTTATTAACCCCTAATCTGCCGCCCCTGACATCACTGCAAACCTACATTATATTATTAACCCCTAATCTGCCGCTCCGGACACCGCCGCCACCTACATTATACTTATGAACCCCTAATCTGATGCCCCCAACATCGCTGACACCTACATTATATTTATTAACCCCTAATCTGCCTTCCCCAATGTCGCCGCAACCTACCTACACTTCTTAACCCCTAATCTCCCGCCCCCAACGTTGCCGCCGCCACTATAATAAACATATTAACCCCTAAACCGTTGCACTCTTGCATCGCAAACATTAGTTAAAGATTATTAACCCCTAATCTGCCTTCCCTAACATCGCTGCCACCTACCTACATTTATTAACCCCTAATCTCCCGTCCCAAAGTTGCCGCCACTATTCTAAATTTATTAACCCCTAAACCTAAGTCTAACCCTAACACCCCCTAACTTAAATATAATTTAAATAAATCTAAATAAAATTACTATAATTAACTAAATTATTCCTATTTAAAACTAAATACTTACCTATAAAATAAAACCTAAGCTAGCTACAATATAACTAATAATTACATTGTATCTAGTTTAGGGTTTATTTTTATTTTACAGGCAAGTTTGTATTTATTTTAACTAGGTAGAATAGTTACTAAATAGTTATTAACTATTTAATAAACTACCTAGCTAAAATAAATACAAAAGTACCTGTAAAATAAAACCTAACCTAAGTTATACTAACACCTAACACTACACTATAATTAAATTAATTAAAACCCACCACCCACACAACCAACCCTACTCTAAAACCCACCCAATAACCCCTTAAAAAAACCTAACACTAACCCCTTGAAGATCACCTTACCGGGAGAAGTCTTCATCCAACCGGGCCAAAGTCCTCAACAAATCCGGCAGAAGTGATCCTCCAGACAGGCAGAAGTCTTCATCCAGATGGCATCTTCTATCTTCATCCATCCGGCGCAGAGCGGGTCCATCTTCAAGACATCCGACATGGAGCATCCTCTTCTTTCCACGGCGACTGAAGAATGAAGATACCTTTAATTGACGTCATCCAAGATGGTGTCCCTTCATTTCCGATTGGCTGATAGAATTCTATCAGTCAATCGGAATTAAGGTAGAAAAAATCCTATTGGCTGATGCAAATAGGATTGAGCTGGCATTCTATTGCTCTCCTATTGGTCAGTTTATTAACTCTGAGTCACTGAGGTTAGTGCACGCTCTGTATTATTCTGCAGGTCCTCTCCTATTGGTCAGTTTATTAACTCTGAGTCACTGAGGTTAGGGCATGCTCAGTATTATTCTGCAGGTCCTATCCTATTGGTCAGTTTATTAAGTATGAGTCACTAACGTTAATGTACCTCTGTATTATCCTGCAAGTCCTCTCCTATTGGTCAGTTTATTAACTCTGAGTCACTGAGGTTAGGGCATGCTCAGTATTATTCTGCAGGTCCTATCCTATTGGTCAGTTTATTGAGTCTAAGTCACTGAGGTTAGTTCACGCTCAGTATTATTCTGCAGGTCCTCTCCTATTGTCAGTTTATTAACTCTGAGTCACTGAGGTTATTGCATTCTCTGTATTATTCTGCAATTGCTCTCCTATTGGTCCGTTTATTAACTCTGAGTCACTGAGGTTAGTGCACGCTCTGTATTATTCTGCAAGTGCTCTCCTATTGGTTAGTTTATTAACTCTGAGTCACTGAGGTTAGTGCACGCTCTGTATTATCCTGCAATTGCTCTCCTATTGGTCAGTTTATTAACTCTGAGTCACTGAGGTTAGTGCACGCTCTGTATTATCCTGCAAGTCCTCTCCTATTGGTCAGTTTATTAACTCTGAGTCACTGAGGTTAGTGCACGCTCTGTATTATTCTGCAGGTCCTCTCCTATTGGTCAGTTTATTAAGTCTGAGACACTGAGGTTAGTGCACGCTCTGTATTATTCTGTAGGTCCTCTCCTATTGGTCAGTTTATTAAGTCTGAGTCACTGAGGTTAGTGCACGCTCTGTATTATTCTGCAAGTGCTCCCCTATTGGTCAATTTAATAACTCTGAGTCACTGAGGTTAGTGCACGCTCTGTATTATCCTGCAATTGCTTTCCTATTGGTCAGTTTATTAACTCTGAGTCACTGAGGTTAGTGCACGCTCTGTATTATCCTGCAAGTCCTCTCCTATTGGTCAGTTTATTAACTCTGAGTCACTGAGGTTAGTGCACGCTCTGTATTATCCTTCAAGTCCTCTCCTATTGGTCAGTTTATTAACTCTGAGTCACTGAGGTTAGTGCATGCTCTGTATTATTCTGTATTATTCTCTATTATTTTGCAGGTCCTATTGGTCAGTTTATTAAGTCTGAGACACTGAGGTTAGTGCATGCTCTGTATTATTCTGTATTATTCTGTATTATTCTGCAGGTCCTATTGGTCAGTTTATTAACTCTGAGTCACTGAGGTTAGTGCACGCTCTGTATTATCCTTCAAGTCCTCTCCTATTGGTCAGTTTATTAACTCTGAGTCACTGAGGTTAGTGCATGCTCTGTATTATTCTGTATTATTCTGTATTATTCTGCAGGTCCTATTGGTCAGTTTATTAAGTCTGAGACACTGAGGTTAGTGCACGCTCTGTATTATTCTGTATTATTCTGTATTATTCTGCAGGTCCTATTGGTCAGTTTATTAAGTCTGAGACACTGAGGTTAGTGCACGCTCTGTATTATTCTGTATTATTCTGCAGGTCCTATTGGTCAGTTTATTAAGTCTGAGACACTGAGGTTAGTGCATGCTCTGTATTATTCTGTATTATTCTGTATTATTCTGCAGGTCCTATTGGTCAGTTTATTAAGTCTGAGACACTGAGGTTAGTGCATGCTCTGTATTATTCTGTATTATTCTGCAGGTCCTATTGGTCAGTTTATTAAGTCTGAGACACTGAGGTTAGTGCACGCTCTGTATTATTCTGTATTATTCTGCAGGTCCTATTGGTCAGTTTATTAAGTCTGAGACACTGAGGTTAGTGCACGCTCTGTATTATTCTGTATTATTCTGTATTATTCTGCAGGTCCTATTGGTCAGCTTATTAAGTCTGAGACACTGAGGTTAGTGCACGCTCTGTATTATTCTGTATTATTCTGTATTATTCTGCAGGTCCTATTTGTCAGTTTATTAAGTCTGAGACACTGAGGTTAGTGCACGCTCTGTATTATTCTGTATTATTCTGTATTATTCTGCAGGTCCTATTTGTCAGTTTATTAAGTCTGAGTCACTGAGGTTAATGCTTTTTCCTTGTTTGTTCATTTGCTATTAGTCACCTAGATTACGAGTTTGTGTTATGAGTCAAATAGCAGCGTTGTGACCCATAACGCATCATTTTCCCTAAGGCAGCCATTACAAGTCTTGTCGGTATAAGTGTACCACAAGCCTTTTAGCCTGTACCGCAACGTCAGTACCGCACTCCTAAAAATTATGTTTTTTTAATGGGATTCCCATATCGCCGGTATTACGAGTTTTGCTGTAAGGCTAAAAAGTGAGCGTTACAGCCTAAAATGACAAGATCTGTACCGCCATCTAAAGTCAGTAGTTATGAGTGTTACGCTACAAAGCTGTAACATAAAACTCATAACTAATGTGTTAAAAAGTACACCCATAAACTACCTATTAACCCCTAAACTGAGGCCCTCCCGCATCGCAAACACTATTTTAAAGTTTTTAACCCCTAATCTGCTGCTCCGGACATCGCCGCCACTAATTTTTTTTTATTAATCCCCGACATCATCACCACTATACTAAAGTTATTAACCCCTAAACCGCAGCCCTCCCGCATCGCAAACACTATTTAAATATTATTAACCCCTAATCTGCCGTCTGTCCACATCGCCCCCGCTATACTAAAGTTATTAAGCCCTAAACCGCAAGTCACTATAATAAACCTATTAACCCCTAAACCGAAAGCCCCCCACAATGAAATATACTAAATAAAACTATTAACCCCTAAACTGAAAGCCCCCACATCGCAATAAACTAATTTAAACTAGTAACCCCTAAACCTAACGCCACCCTAACTTTCTATTAAATTTAAAATTTCCCTATCTTAAATTAAAACTTACCTGTCAAATTAAAAAAAACTAAGTTTAAACTAACAATTAAACAAATATAACTATTAAACTAATATTAAACTAACTACCAATTAAATTAAACTAAACTACACATTAAAAAAATCCTAACACTACTCTAAAAAATACAAACTATCTAATTACAAATAAAAAATACTAAGTTACAAAAAATAACAAACACTATATTATAAAAAATAAAAAATAAAATGATCAAAAATAAAAAAGAATAACACCTAATATAATAGCCCTATCAAAATAAAAAAGCCCACCCAAAATAAAAAAAAAACCTAGCCTACAATAAACTACCAATGGCCCTTAAAAGGGCCTTTTGTGGGGTATTGCCCCAAAGATATTAGCTCTTTTACCTGTAAACAAAACACAAAGACCCCCCAACAGTAAAACCCACCACCCAACTAACCCCCCAAAATAAAAAAACTAATTCCAAAAAAACCTACGCTACCCATTGCCCTGAAAAGGGCATTTGTATGGGCATTGCCCTTAAAAGGGCATTTAGCTCTTTTACTGCCCAGACCCTAAACTAAAAAATAAAACCCAACCAATAAACCCTTTAAAAAGCCTAACACTAACCCTCTGACAATCCACTTACATTTTTGAAGTCCTGCTTGAACGATCTTCATCTCGGCGAAGTCTTCATCCAGATGGCCTCTTCAATCTTCATTCCAGAGGCGAAATTCTGATCCAAGCGGCGAGAAGTCTTCAGCCAGGCGGCCTCTTCAATCTTTATCCAGACGGCATATTCTATCTTGATCCTGGAGGCGTGGAGCGGGTCCATCCTGAAGATATCTGGCAAGGAGCATCCTCTTCATACGGTCGCCACCGTACACTGGATCTTCAATGCAAGGGTAGTGATTCAAGATGGCGTCCCTTGCATTCCTATTGGCTGAAAAATTTGAATCAGCCAATAAGAATTAGGGCTGCTAAAATCCTATTGGCAATTCAAATCAGCCAATAGGATTTAAGCAGCTCTCATTCTATTGGCTAATTCGAATTAGCCAATAGAACGAGAGCTGCTTAAATCCTATTGACTGATTTGAATAGCCAATAGGATTTTAGCAGCCATAATTCCTAGTGGCTGATTTACACTTTTCAGCCAATAGGAATGTAAGGGACGCCATCTTGGATCTCGTACCTTGCATTGAAGATTTAGTATACGGCGGGGACCATATGAAGAGGATGCTCTGCGCCGGATGTCTTCAGGATGGACCCGCTCCACGCCTCCAGGATCAAGATAAAAGAGGCCGCCTGGATGAAGATTGAAGAGGCTGTATAGATGAAGACTTCACAGCGCTTGGATCAGCACATCGCCGCCGGTATGAAGATTGAAGAGGCCACCTGGATGAAGACTTCGCCGGGATGAAGATCGTTCAAGCGGGACTTCAAAAACTGTAAGTGGATCGTCAGGGGGTTAGTAGGCTTTTTTAAGGGTTTATTGGGTGGGTTTTATTTTTAAGTTTAGGGTCTGGGAAGTAAAAGAGCTAAATGCCCTTTTAAGGACAATGCCCATACAAATGCCCTTTTCAGAGCAATGGGTAGCTTAGGTTTTTTTTATTTTTTATTTTGTGGATTTGGGGGGTGGGGGTTTGTAATGTTAGTGGGTCTTTGTCATTTTTTTCAATAAAAGAGCTGATATCTTTAGGGTAATGCCCTACAAAAGGCCTTTTTAAGGGCCCCCCAAAAGGCCATTTTAAGAGCCCTTGGTAGTTTGGGGGGTGGGGGTTTGCATAGTGTTAGGGGGTGTTTGTATTTTTTTTGGAGCAAAATAGCTGTTTATCTCAGGGCAATGCCCTACAAAAGGCCCTTTTAAGGGCCCTTGGTAGTTTATTCTAGATTAGGCTTTTTTTATTTTGGGGTGTTTTTTTAATTTTTTTAAAGGGTATTAGAATAGGCATAATCTTAATTTTTTTGGATAATTTTGTTAGTTTTTTGTAATGGTAGGTTTTTAATTTTTTGTAATGGTGTTTTTTTATTTTTTGTGATTTTAGTGTTTTTTGAAAAATTTTTTTGTAATGTTATATTTTAGTGTAAGGTAGCTTAAGTTTTATTTCACAGGTAAGTTTGTATTTATTTTAACTAGGTAGTTAGTAGTTAGTAAATAGTTAATGGGCTCGATGATTGAAAGCTCTCTGGGCTGGCAAGATTATTAAAGAATGCTCGCCATATGAAAAATGCACAATAAAAATTGTATTTTAAACATCATACAAAACAAATATTTGACCCAATCACACAAAACTATGCAGGGAAAAATTGTATTGTTAAGGTGCATCAAAAATTGTATTTTAACAAAAAACGTAAACTTTGTGTGTAATTTACACAGGAATAAATCTAATTAAATATGCACAGCGTAAATCATAATTTTAGTGCACTGGATGTGCAAAAATCACACAGAAATTGGTACTTATAAATACAAAATGCAAAGCGTAATTGTTGTTTTTTCGTAAAATGGGCTGAACATGGGCGTTCCATGGGCGTATATAAAAATGTCTCTATAATCCCAGCGTAATTCTATAAAGATTTTCGCACTGCATATCTCACAGTTTTTTCCCGCCAACTAAAAGGTGGCGAGTTTTTCTCAAAACACTCAATATACTTATAATCCTAATAGAAAAACACATATATACGAAAATATAGGCGAATGTAAGATGCTCTATGCAGAAAGCAGCATAATATGAGTTAAATTGGCTGCAGGATTTTAATTTTAAATCGCTCCCCCTGCTCCCTGATAACTTCTCTCTAAGGAGCGAAGTGTAGCTATCCAGCGAGCTCCATTACTTTCAATAGGAGACAGCTCGCCACTCGCAGGGCCTTTCCCTTTTTTACGATCATTCCACCGGGACAGCCCTGCGAGAGTTGGCGAGAAAAAGTAGCTTTAAGCAGGCGATGTTTACATCATCAAGCCCTATAACTATTTAGTAACTAGTCTACCTAGTTAAAATAAATACAAACTTAACTGTTAAATACAAATAAAACCTAAGCTAGCTACAATATAACTATTAGTTATTATATTGTAGCTAGCTAAGGTTTTATTTTGCAGGTAAGTAAGTATTTAGTTTTAAATAGGTATTATTTAGTTAATAATAGTAACTTTAATTTAGATCTATTTTAATTATGTTAAAGTTAGGGGGTGTTAGGGTTACATTAGGGTTAGGTTTAGGGGTTAATATAGTTTAATTTAGGTTGTTGCGATGTGGAGGGCTGACGGTTTAGGGGCTAATAGGTTTATTTAGTTAATAATAAGTTTAATTTAGATCCATTTTAATTATGTTAAAGTTAGGGGGTGTTAGGGTTACATTAGGGTTAGGGTTACGTTAGGGTTAGGGGTTAATAGTTTTATTTAGTGGCAGTGATGTGGGAGGCCAGATGTTTACAGGTTAATGGCTTTATTTAGGTGGCGGCTATATCGGGATAGGCGGAATAGAGGTTAATAACTTTAATATAGTTGCGGCGATGTTGGGGTTCGGCAGATTAGGGGTTAATACCTTTATTTAGGTGGTAGCAATATCAGGAGCGGAAGATTAGGGATTAATAACTGTAGGCAGGTGTCAGCGATGTCAGGGGCAGCAGATGAGGGGTGTTTAGACTCGGGGTTTATGTAAGGGTGTTAGGTTTAAATTGTCTTTTCTTTTTCCCCATAGACATCAATGGGGCTGCGTTACGGAGCTTTTGTTTCCGCGATTGCAGGTGTTAGGCTTTTTTTTTACCGGCTCTCCCCATTGATGTCTATGGGGAAAGCGTGCACAAGCACGTCAAACACAGCACTTGTTTTGTGTGCGGTATGGATCTTAAAATCTCTATATCGCACACGCAAGCAGTGTTTTTCAAAACTTGTAATGGCAGCACTATAGGGGGTTTTGTTGCGTTCTTTACTTTCCCTATAGCGCTCAAAACTCATAATCTAGGTGAGTGTTAATAGTTAATTTATTTTAGTTGTTTTAATCTATGCTTTATAACTTGATTTTTCTCAATAAAAGTAATACTTTAATGTTTGTTCCCTATTAGATATTTGAGGTATGAGAATTTGATTTGTTTTTTATCACTTGAGTGCTTCAGAGATGTTTCTTTTCTTTCTTTTGATATTCAAAGCAGCATTGGCATTTGGCACTAACATTAGTGATGTAAAGTAAATGATCCCTTTTAAATAGATCACCAAACCTAATAAACATAACTATAAACCTCTAAACCGCCTATACCCCACCCCAATAAACTCCCTACTCTGTTTAACCCGTAAACTGCCAATACCCCTACGCAATAAACTCCCTACTCTGCTTAACCCCCTAAACTGCCAATACACCACCTCAATAAACTCCCTACTCTGCTTAACCCCTAAACTGGCAATAAACCATCTCAATAAACTCCCTACTCTGTTTAACCCCTAAACTGCCAATACACCACCTCAATAAATTCCCTACTCTGCTTAACCCCTAAACTGCCAATACTCCACCCCAATAAACTCCTTATTCTGCTTAACCCTTAAACTGCCCATACCCCACCGCAATAAACTCCCTACTCTGTTTAACCCCTAAACCTCCCATACCCCACCACAATAAACTTCCTACTCTGCTTAACCCCTAAACTGCCAATACCCCACCGCACTAAACTCCCTACTCTGCTTAACCCCCTAAATCAACCATACCCACCCCAATAAACTCCATACTCTGCTTAACCCCTAAACTGCCAATACCCCACCACAATAAACTCCCTATTTTGCTTAACCCCTAATCCACCAATACCCCACAGCAATAAACTCCCTATTCTGCTTAACCCCTAAACCACCCATACCCACCCCAATAAACCCCCTACTCTGCTTAACCTCTAAACTGCCCGTACCCCACCACAATAAGCTGCCTACACTATTAACCTCATACTCACCACAACCCCCTGCCATAATAAATTGCCTACACTATTAAACCCCTAACGGCCCCAACCTCCCACCTCAAATTACCCCTACATTACTTAACCCCATAACAGCCACCCCCCAAGACCCCTAACCCAACAGCCCCTAAGTTACAAAAAATTTAAAAACTAGCATTACAAAAAATAAAAAAATTACCAAAAATAAAAACCCCAACAGTTCAACCTATGCTAAAACTTAAAAAAGCACACCCCTAAAAAAATCTTTACTATACTACAACCTACGCTGAAAAAAAATCTATACAATACTTAAATTAATATGCAATATACAAGAAATGCATATCATTTAAACATTCTATATAAATGTATCAACATACTGTAGCTCGTATAGTTATAATAGGGAGTTGTTTTTTGTCTTTATTAGTCAGGTATAGCAAAGACATGACATAGATGTAGGTGTTCTGTGGAAGTTATCTGAGCGTTCCAGGGGAGTAACCTGCAATGCGGAAACATCGCCTGTAGTGCAATATATTCCAATCTCTGAAGTACAGGTTACAAGTGGGGTGACACATCCTCACTTGCCTTGTTTTCTATATCAGGGCCTCAGAGAGAGCCACAATTTTAGGAGACTTTTCAATGTATTTCTATTATCAAATGTGCTTTGTTCTCTGGGCATCCTTTATTGAAAAGTGTATCTTTTTTATCCCTTTGCAGGGGTCAAACACAGTTATATACAAGAAATAGGACATCTGTACAATGTCCTAACATATTACAGCAGTTTCTTTTTTTGCACTTTTATGTTATATTAACTGACATATATTTACTGCCTATTTTACAACAAACTCTCGCTAAACCAGATCATTACATACCTGTGACTACCATAACACCGTATTCTATATTGTTGCATAATTCAGCTAAACATTCTAAGGGCATAATCCCCATCGCTGTAGGAGACCAAGTGAAAGTGAGTCACTAGCTGGAATAATATGCAGCACACAGTTATAGCTCAGTTTTTAATGTATGAAATTGTTGCCAGTGATTTATGGAACTATTGTGGTTTGTTGTGATGCTTTGTTGCAGGAGTTCGCCCTCCCCCAGGTATTGACATCTTCACCCCCTTGCGTTATGCTTTTTTTTTAGAAGCTGCTTCGACTGTTTGACTTGCTAAACTTTCTTTAGACTTTTCAAGCGCTTGAAATCTCTGGAACAATTTTAATAAGGCAGATTAAGGACACAAACACAAAGGCACCCTATTTCTCTCTCCACGGGGAGTTTAATCCTCCCCGCTGATAAACAGCTTCCTTAAAGAAAAATACGTGAGTGAAAAGGAACAGACAAGGAGAAAAAGCCACCATCGCAGACGCAGCTGAAAACACCACAAAATGAAGCCATTTGTTAATTACTTCCCTTTTTCTAAAGACTTGTTTTTCCTCCGTCCTTTTCTCAATTTGAAATCAATGACAGGCCGATGTGAGCAGGGGGCATTGAACAAGGCACTTTGATTAGGCAGTTTTGGTGATAAAAAGATATTGAACAGAAAAAAACAGTCAATGGTGCATTGCCTACCAATAAATGCAGCAAGTCTTTTTCCTCTAAATAGACAAGCTCACTTCATTGTTCAGCTCTGGGTGGGGGGGGGGGGGGGGGGGGGGGCTTTGTGCTTTCCCATTTCAGTTTAATCACATATGTTGTCTTGAAATCAGAAGGTAGTTTTCTATTATGCAGAAAATATTGATGGTACGCAGCCGGTTCTGCAATTCGTTGTGCAGGATTTAGGACGTGTCTTGTTAAATCATTTGGGGAACATAATCTACTTTGTTTTCATATGAGTTTTGTTGTAAAGCTGTTGGAAAACTAGATTGATGAGCTAGCTTCCTGGCCTAGCCCGAGTTCACTCCTAAAATTGTACCAGAAGGTTTACTGTTTGTGACAACACCGAGGTCTGTATCAGTAGACGAAGATTTATACCACTTCATTAGTCAGAAATAGGAGGTCGGGACAGGAAAAAATCTCAAGGCTTATTATGTAAAGTGTCGACTGGTGGAAACCGACAGGAGCAGTATTTCAATAGACAGATAGATGGACAGACACAGGTAAATGGATAGACAGACAGATAGACTAACAGACACAGACATACACAGATAAACCCCCATTTAAATTTGTTTCAATTACAAGTTAAACATTTGATGGCTTTTAGGTGGTTTCATAAGCAATTCTAATCCCATTGAATAGTCACTGAATCAATTTGAAAATCTGTCCAAAAGATATTTATAAGTAAATGTGCAAATATGTCTGCATTGAGGTTGTGATCATGTACTCTGTTTTTAGCTTTATAAGGTTTTTGGTGTTTTTCAGACTTTCATGGAAGGAAATTATAATTAGAAAACCGAACCACCCTATTATAAAAAGTTCACAGGTTGTTGTATCCTATATTAGCCCACATGAAATAGATAAAACCCCCACAGCTTTCTCTCATTATTTACAAAGAGTAAATCATTTAAAAAAAAAGGGGGGGCTTCATTTAGGAAATGTAATTGTTCTCTGTTGTGATCCTTTGTTGAAAGGATACAAACGTACATGTATCCGGAGCACTATATGGTAGCAGTTTTTCAAATATACTTTTAATAATATTATACATTTGCAAAAGAACTAGATAGCAGGAAGTGTTTTCAGGCTTCCAGTTCTCCAGATACATACACACTTCCTATTCAAGTATGTTCTTCAATAAAGAATTAAATGGCAACAACATAAATTTGTCAAAGAAGTCAATTGGAAACTTTATCAAATCTGCGTGCTCTGCATGAATCCCAAAAGAAAATGTCCCTTTAATGAGATGACTGTTAGATCTGTAGTTGTGATATGGAGAGAGAGAGGGACAAGTAGGACCTAAAGAAATAAATAAAAAATAGTGTAATTTTTCTTTTTAAAATACACAGTAATATTAGACACACTTAATAAACACACATATATCCATACAACACTTAACACTATAACACTTCATTAAATATTTCATTTATGTATTGCTTTATTTTACTCATATTCTTTTTAACCTTTTCACCTAAAGAGTCCTGCAAGCGGGAAAGACAGGGATACGAAAGGGGAATAGGTTAAGCGAGGAGAGGAGAAAATGGAAGAGCGATAGAGGGAGAGAAAGTTAAAGGGGGTTAAATGGCGTGAACGGAAGGGTGATTCTGAGTGTGAGGAGTGTGAGCAAGAGAGAGAACAGATCAGTGGAGTGTATGGGGAAGATGAGTAAAGAGGCTGAAAAACAGAAGAGATACTGAAAAATTTACAGAACAAATTAAATATAATGGGGTCAATTTATTAAGCTACGTATGGAGCTTGATACCCGGAAAGTCTCGCCGGAAACAGAAGTTATGAAGCAGACGTCTAAAGACCGCTGCTCCATAACCTGTCTGCCTGCTCTGAGACGGCGAACAGAAATCAACAGATTGAATACTATCAGGTTGATTGACACCCCCTGCTAGCGGTCGATTGGCCACAAATCTGCAGGGGGGGGTATTGCACCACCAATGATAAATGCCGACAGTGTACATGATACGCTACACTATAATAAATATACCCCATAGAAACAAAAACCATCTAGGACATATGTAGGACCATATGAAAAATCAGAACTAATGACGATCCAACGCTAGAATCAAAGTGATCTCCACAAGCTTCATGCCAAGACTAGAGGGCCCAGATTTGATCATAATCATTCATAATATGTGGTTAATAGAAGGTGTGAGAAAACCATACAAATGAGTATGTGTAGCACCTGTACTGAGAGCAGTGCCAACATCTGTCATCACAATGGTATATTGCAGTTTCAGCTATAAGTTCCACTGAATTTATTAAACACAAACTGTTATGATTATAAAGTGGATGTCATGTGTAAAATGGGTCTTGTGGACAAACAGGATAATAAAGCAGGTGGTGGTTCCACTGCACAACTTGTCTTCAATGAATGAGAAGAGATGTTGATGAACTCAGCATACAAAGTGACTATTGTTGGAATCCCAGGTGTGTTGGATTTAGAGGATTCAAACACAATCAACACACATCTAAGAGTTTCCATTGAGCCGTAATTCGGTTTGCGTGCACTTGCAAACCGTTAAATAAGCTGTTGGAAGCAATATCGTTCACCGACTGCTTAAAACGGCCCGTTATAACTCAATTTCAGTTTCCAATGCCGCCTCAAACACGTTACTACACTGTCGGAGGCTGCGGATACAGTAAAAAAAAATCAAAGCCAGCTCAACTAGTTGTAAAACAGGAAAAAGGTGCTCTTTGAGACCTTTTTTCCCATTGAAATCTAACCCGACACGTCAAAACCCCTCTATCCACCATCCCCCCCACATCGCAATTTATAATAAATCTATTAACCTCTAATCCGCCATGCCCCCACAATGCAAACTAGCTATTAAAACTATTAACCCCTAATCCGCCATGCCCCACAATGCAAACTAGCTATTAAAACTATTAACCCCTAATCCGCCATGCCCTCACAATGCAATCTAGCTATTTAAACTATTACCCCATTACATAAATTAAAATAATCCTAAATTACAATTAAAATAATAAATCCTAAATTACAATTAAAATAAAAAAATAACTACTTTAAAAAAACAAAAAACTTTTAAGTTTAAAGTAATCTTTAATTACAAAAAATAAAAAAAAAAGTCTAACATTACATAAAGGGGCCTATTTATTAAAGGTCTTGCGGACCTGATCCGACAGTGCGGATCAGGACCGCAAGACTTCGCTGAATGCGGAGAGCAATACACTCTCTGCATTTAACATTGCACAAGAGCTGCTGGTGCAACATCGCCTCCTGCTGACTCGCGGCCAATCGGCCGCCAGCAGGGAGGTGTCAATCAACCCGATCGTACTCGATCGGGTTGATTTCCAGTGATTCCTGTCCGCTTCATCAGAGCAGGCAGACAGGGTTATGGAGCAGCTTCATATCTGGTGTTTCTGGCGAGTCTGAAGACTCGCCAGAAACATGGGCCCACAAGCTCCGTTTGGAGCTTGATAAATGGGCCCCAATATATGAAACCAAATTATCAAAAATAAAAAAACTAAACCTAATCCCTATGAAAATAAAAAAGCCCCCCCCCCCAATAAAAACACCCCCTAATCTAATACTAAACTACCAATATCCCTTAAAAGGGCCTTTTGTAGGGCATTGCCCTAAGTTAAACAGCTCTTTTACCTTTAAAAAAACTAAGTTCCCCCTAACAGTAACCCCCCCCACCAAACCCCCTAAAATTTAAAAACCTAACACTAAAAAATCCTAAACTACCCATTGCCCTAGGTTTGTATGGGCATTGCCCTTAAAAGGGCATTCAGCTCAGCTACTGAAATCCTATTTACTGATTTGAACAACCAATAGGATTTCAGTAGCTCTCATCCTATTGGCTGATGTGAATTTGAAGAATCAAATCAGCCAATAGGAATGCACGGTACGCCATATTTAAACGCGTAACTTACATTCAATATTCAGTGTACTGCGGTGATCGTACGTAGAGGATCCTCCACGCTCCTTGGATCCGCGGTCGCCGGTCTTCAGTTCCTCGGTCGCCGGTCTTCAGTTCCGCAGTCCTGGATGAAGATAGAAGAGGTCGCCGATTGTAAGAAGACTTCACCAGACTTCAGGAACCGTGAGTACCTATCTGGGGGTTAGACTTAAAGGGACAGTCTAGTCAAAATTAAACTTTCATTATTCGGATAGGACATGTAATTTTAATCAACTTTCCAATTTACTTTTATCATCAAATTTGCTTTTTTCTCTTAGTATTCTTAGTTGAAACTAAACCTAGGCAGACTCATATGCTAATTTCTAAACTATTGAGGGCTGCCTCTTATCACAGGCTTTTTAAAATCCTTTTCATCACAAAGAGACTAAAAGTACACGTGGGCCATATAGATAACACTGTGTACAGGCACAGGGAGTTATTTAAGATCTAGCCCAACACAATGCTAACTGCAAGACAATAGATAATAAACAGTCACAGTCATGTGATCAGGGGGCTGGAAGAAGGTTCTTAGATACAAGGTAATCACAGAGGTAAAAAGTGTATTAATATAACAGTATTGGTTGTGCAAAACTGGGGAATGGTAATAAAGGGATTATCTCTCTTTTAAAACAATAACAATTCTATGGTAGACTGTCCCTTTAATGGGCAGTAAAAGAGCTGAATGCCCTTTAAAGGGCAATGCCCATACAAATGACTCTTTAGGGGCAATGGGTAGTTTAGGATTTTTTAGTGTTAGTTTTTTTTTATTGTGGGGGGGGTTGGTGGGTGGGGAGTTTTACTGTTAGGGGGAACTTAGTTTTTTTTTAAAGGTAAAATAGTTGTTTAACTTAGGGCAATGCCCTACAAAAGGCCCTTTTAAGGGCTATTGGGAGTTTAGTATTAGATTAGGGGGTGTTTTTATTTTAGGGGGCTTTTTTATTTTCATAGGGATTATAATAATTTGGTTTATTATTTTATGTAATGTTAGACTTTTTTATTTTCTGTAATTTTAGATTAATTTAAATTTAGATTTTATTTTATTTTATTTTTAAAGGATTTATTATTTTAATTGTAATTTAGGATTATTTTAATTTATGTAATGGAGTTTATTTAGGGGGGTGTTAGGTTAAGGGGCTTAGTGATTAGTTATTTGCATTGTGGGGGCATGGCGGATTAGGGGTTAATAATTTAAATAGCTATATTGCGTTGTGGGGGCATGGCGGATTAGGGGTTAATAGTTTAAATAGCTAGATTGCATTGTGGGTGTATGGCTGATTGGGGTTAATAGTTTAAATAGATACTTTGCGATATGGGGTTTGCGGATTAGGGGTTAATAGTTTAAATAGATACTTTGGGATATGGGGTTTGCGGATTAGGGGTTAATAGTTTAAATAGATACTTTGCGATATGGGGTTTGCGGATTAGGGGTTAATAGTTTAAATAGATACTTTGGGATATGGGGGTTGGCGGATTAAGGGTTAATAGTTTCAATAGATAGTTTGCGATATGGGGTTGGCAGATTAGGGGTTAATACATTAGTTATTGCAGTAGGGGGTTTGCAGTTGAGAGGTAGATATTGTGCATGCATTAGGTGTTTGATTTTATTTTACCAGCGAGCAAAGGGTAAAATATACGCGCCACACTTGTATGCGGCACCGTATATGCGATTGAGTGTAGTGTAAGGTCGCGTTACCATAGTAAACTATTAATGTTTTAGAAATCCGTCATCGGATGGAAGCGGTAACACAACGCTAACTTACACCTACGCGAAAAGAGCGACCACACGCAAAGCGGAAACTTTTACAATGGAAACCTGGTAGTAAAATGGAGCCGTAAATTACTTAGCTGTTGGCCACTTCGGTAGCTTACTTCTCCATTTTTAACGTCTCAATGAAATAGAGCTTTAAGTATGTTATGTTATACTTTCCTAATGTTTTATTGATCTCAGATATCATATTCCATATTTTATTCAAGAGGTCTCTCACCAAGAAATAAGAGAAGCTAAGTACATCTCTGAAAAGTGAAATTCTGGAATCATCACCACATGAGCAAGCAGGGGGTCAAAGTTATTAAAGAGACATGAAACCCTACATTTGTCTTTCAGATGGAGCATACAATTTTATATTTTTTTCCAATTTACTTCTTTTATTTACTTTGCTTAATACTCTTGGTATTCTTTGTTGAAGACGCAGCAATGCACTACTGGGAGCTAGCTGAACACACTGGGTAATCCAATAACATGAGGTATATGTGCAGCCACCAATCAGTAGCTCCTGAGTCTACCTAGTTATCCTTTTTAACAAAGGATACTAAAAGAACAAAACAAATTAGATAATAGCTACATGTTTCAAAAAGGTAAGCTTAAATCAGGACCTTGATTTTTCCAGTTTCTATTGAAATTTATGCTGTTTAATCTCTCAATGTACAGAGGAAAATAAGCAACTGGAGAAAAAAAAATGGATTTTCTAAGGTAAATCTAACATAGGTCGAGATTACAAGTGGAGCGATACATTTATTGTTCTTAGACACTAACTGTGGTCAGGGTAAATTAATGGTGCGCTTATGTTAGCACTGGTATTACAAGTTGAAAGTAAAATGTTGGCGGATGAGTTAAAGGGGTCAATTTATCAAGCTCTGTACGAAGCTTGATGCCCCGTGTTTCAGGCTCGCCGGAAACAGAAGTTATGAAGCAGCGGTCTTTAGACCGCTGCTTCATAACCTGTCCACCTGCTCTGAGGCGGCGGACAGAAATCAACCCGATCGGATACGATTGGGTTGATTGACACCCCTACTAGCGATTGGCCGTGAATCTGCAGGGGGCGGTATTGCACCAGCAGTTCACAAGAACTGCCGGTGGAATGATAAATGATGACAGCGTATGCTGTCGGCATTTATCAATGTGCAGTGGACATGATACTCTACATCGTATCATGTCCGCTCGCACATTAATAAATTGAACCCAAAGACTCATGTGCTCTAGCTTCTGGATTTCGGATATCAAAACCGCGCTTACTCCCTCTCCCCATAGACTCCTATGGGGGAACAAACTCTAAAGAAAGTCTTGTCTATTTATCACTCACACGCTAACCTGAAACTAAGCTACACCTAATGCACTAAAGATGAAGGTGCTGTAGGAATCATTCAAATTCCTATGTTCTTCACTTAGAAGAAATTATATTTAATTTGAAATATATATTTCTATATTTATCTGTATATATTTTTGTAAAATATATCTATACCTACATGAATATATACATATTGTATATGTATTGTATATACAGATAGACTATATATAGTCTCTGGACTTAAGTCAATAGTACATTCCTTTATTGTATTAGTGACGTTTTGGGACCACTTGAGCCCCTTCCTCAGACAGAAACCAACTGAACCACAAACCAAACATTTATAGACAACATAAAACCACTCCCCCATACTGCTCCAATCAAAGAGCAGCGTGTGCAAAAAAACATTACCATGTGCACAGACAGCAGCGTGTGCATAAACCACCAAGTGTACAGTGGGGCAAAAAAGTTTTTAGTCAGCCACCAATTGTGCAAGTTCTCCCACTTAAGAAGATGAGAGAGGTCTGTAATTTTCATTATAGGTTTACCTCAACTATGAGAGACAAAATGTGGAAACAAATCCAGACAATCACATTGTCTGATTTGGAAAGAATTTATTTGCAAATTATGGTGGAAAATAAGTATTTGGTCACCTAAAAACAAGCAAGATTTCTGGCTCTCACAGACCTGTATCTTCTACTTTAAGAGGCTCCTCTGTCCTCCACTCATTACCTGTATTAATGGCACCTGTTTGAACTTGTTATCAGTATAAAAGACACCTGTCCACAATCTCAAACAGTCACACTCCAAACTCCACTATGGTGAAGACCAAAGAGCTGTCGAAGGACACCAGAAACAAAATTGTAGACCTGCACCAGGCTGGGAAGACTGAATCTGCAATAGGCAAGCAGCTTGTTGTGAAGAAATCAACTGTGGGAGCAATAATTAGAAAATGGAAGACATACAAGACCACTGATAATCTCCCTCGATCTGGGGCTCCACGCAAGATCTCACCCAGTGGGGTCAAAATGATCACAAGAACAGTGAGCAAACATCCCAGAACTACACCGGGGGACCTAGTGAATGACTTGCAGAGAGCTGGGACCAACGTAACAAAGGCTACCATCAGTAACACACTACGCTGCCAGGGACTCAGATCCTGCAGTGCCAGACGTGTCTCCCTGATTAAGCCAGTACATGTCCGGGCCTGTCTGAAGTATGCTAGAGAGCATTTGGATGATCCAGAAGCGGATTGGGAGAATGTCATATGGTCAGATGAAACCAAAGTAGAACTGTTTGGTAGAAACACAACTCGTCGTGTTTGGAGGAGAGAAAATGCTGAGTTGCATCCAAAGAACACCATACCTACTGTGAAGCATGGGGGTGGCAACATCATGCTTTGGGGCTGTTTCTCTGCAATGGGAACAGGACGACTGATCCGTGTACATGAAAGAATGAATGGGGCCATGTATCGTGAGATTTTGAGTGCAAACCTCCTTCCATCAGCAAGGGCATTGAAGATGAAACTTGGCTGGGTCTTTTAGCATGACAATGATCCCAAACACACCGCCCGGGCAACGAAGGAGTGGCTTCGTAAGAAACATTTCAAGGTCCTGGAGTGGCCTAGCCAGTCTCCAGATCTCAACCCCATAGAAAACCTTTGGAGGGAGTTGAAAGTCCGTGTTGCCCAGTGACAGCCCCAAAACATCATTGCTCTAGAGGAGATCTGCATGCAGGAATGGGCCAACATACCAGCAACAGTGTGTGACAACCTTGTGAAGACTTACAGAAAACGTTTGACCTCTGTCATTGCCAACAAAGGATATATAACAAAGTATTGAGATGAACTTTTGATATTGACCAAATACTTATTTTCTACCATTATTTGCAAATAAATTCTTTCCAAATCAGACAATGTGATTGTCTGGATTTGTTTCCACATTTTGTCTCTCATAGTTGAGGTATACCTATGATGAAAATTACAGGCCTCTCTCATCTTCTTAAGTGGGAGAACTTGCACAATTGGTGGTTGACTAAATACTTTTTTGCCCCACTGTATCATTAAAAAGCAATTGTCTCACTCAACTCTGCCCACAACCAGAGAAGCTGCAAAACCAAACCCCTTCATATCACGTCAACTTACACCTGACATATGTCGGCTACCAATCATCCGCCAATACGCGACACTATCCTAATTCTACTCTTAATAAAATATCAACATCCCACTCTCCTATTCAAAATAGCTTTAACCGAATAGTTAATCGCAGCTACTGTTATCAATCAATCTAAAATGATTGGCCCTATCGTATGCAGCTCAAACCAAACAACTTAGGTAACTCACAATCGCCGCTGACTGGTGTCTGTTACTAAACCACTTGTCTTAACCGCGACTTGATATCCTGCTCTTTGGCATGAAGCCATCTCAAATCACCGTAGCCCCTGTAAATCGTGGGTTGACACTTCATTTTGAGGTGCCTTTGTGTAAATTGGTATTTTTGATAATTTTTATCCTTTGCAATTGTTTTTATGAGTTCTCTCTCCGTGCCCCAATCTGTTCTGCTGGTCTAATGATGTACGTCAGTATGATTATTGGGTGCCATATCGCAATACAGGTGTTTTCTAGACATCAGCAATTCATGAAGAACGGGTAATAGGGTTGCCAGGTGTTTAGTATTCATCTGGACAATCCTGTAATTTAGCAGTCTGTCCAGTAAAGTCAATATAAAAATACTGGACAGAAACTTAAATGTCCAGTTTCTTAAAGTCCCCTCAGTGTTAGCTAAATGTAAAAGGTCACATATGCCTCTGTGTATTACAAATATGGCCCTGAAAGATGTAACATTTATGTGTGTTACTGGCAGCCAATCAGGGGGAAAAGTGTAAGTGGCAGTCATGAGTGTTAAATCATTACTGTATGTGTGCGCTTGGCAATCAAGAGTATCAAATCATTACTGTATAATGTATAATAGCAGCTAAAGAGGAAAAATTATTAATGTGAAAGTTACTTGCAGCCAACTAGACAAAATGACTGCTCAGATGTTGTAGCCTAAGGCTGAACTATGGGGGGGGAGGGGCATTGTGGAACCTCATCTATCACCTATGCCCAGTCACCTACAGGTCGCCCAGTACTTTTGTGGAGGAAAACTGGTAACTCTAGCGGGTGACAACTTTTTTTTTGAGAAATCAGCAATTCACTAACATTTAGTTTGCTCTGGCAATCAGAAGGGTCAATATCATAGGAAAACTAACTACAACTCTCAGCTTCCTACTTCTAATAAACCAACAGTACAAAGAAGCACTGATTGCTGTTCATTGTCAGGTGAAATACACTGCCAAAAACCTATCTCTATATCTGTTTTTATGTCAAGAAATGAAAGTTTGTGATATCAATAAACATTTATTTGATGCCTTGAAGTAAAATCAAACAGTTATTTGATGCAACTAATATGACAAAGTACATTATACGGATTTAGTGAAGTGGCCGTGATTGTTAAACTTTTAATTACACTGAAAAAAGATGATTATATTTTAAATAGTTCCCAGTTCCTGCTTGGACAACTTTAATGTGTTTTATGCTGTAGCAGTTACGCAGCCAAGGAAGCAGTTGTTTCTTTGCTTGGCATCTCGCACCATCCTGTACCCACACCAGAGATGGGTAATGCCAGATGATTAGCGTGCTGCAATCACCTTGACTACCGAGGAAGGAATTCCAGGTTGCATTGTCCCTACAAACCCTGACAGTCAGAGTCAGAAGTGTTAAGTAGTTAAAGAAAAAGTCTTGTTATATGTTTTTTTACATTTGACTTCAGGAAAAACTACTGAAAAGATATTTACCAGTTTGAGCAGGTTCATAGTTGCTAAAGAGCAGTTTAATTCTAACTTGAGCCATATGGTGACACAATATATAGCTTGACATTGGGTCATATTCAGTAAGTATTTCTGAAAAGCTTATAACAACATGTGCTAGATAGTGTTCATGTCTAATTGCACTGTCCAATTCATTTAGGTACAGAAAAAGGAACCAATTCTAACAAAGAATATATTTCTAGAACAAATAAAACTGCTTAAGTTCCACTACTGCCCCCTAAAGGGCTCATGTTGTTTGTCACATACACTTATCAGGACATTGCTTTGCTCTCATTTGTCCTTTATTAAAGGAATATTAAAAGCTACATTTAGTTTCCCATAAAGAGCTAGATTACAAGTGGAGCGGTATTTAACCTCCTGCTCGCATGCTAACTCCGCTAGAACTAAGTTTTTTTGTGCGTTGGATAGCGCTTGTGTTACAAGTTAAAGGAAAATGTTTTTGCGATAATGCGATGCACGCAAAAAGCTGAAATTAGAATATTGGCAGGCGTTAACATATTCCCCCATAGGAGTCAATAGAGCAAACAAGTGCCCCATTGATCGCATATTCTCAAGAGCACTAACTCGACATGAAAATAGGAATATTCCACATTCCAATGTTCATTAAATAGCAGAATATGTTCTATTTATTCATAAATACATATTTCTACATATATCTGATAGCATTTTGGTACAATATAGATATATACTTATATATATATAACTTTTTAATATTTTTATCAGTGTTATTTTTGATGTGTTATGTGACACTTTTTTGTTTCGCAAAACAGTTAACCAGAGCTCTGAGGTCTCGCTAACCAGACGCACGTTAACTTCAATTGTGTTCAAGCGACCTCATTTACTTTCAACTTGTAATATGAGCGAAAAACCTGACATGTGTAAACACCCATGATAAACACCTTTTCGCTTGTGCGTAACTGTTATAGCTCCACTCGAAAACTGGCCCAAAATGTTTTATTCATGAAAATAAAACAAATTAAATTAAACAGTCATTATTTATTTTGCCTGCTTTTTCTGAAAAATACCTCTGAAAACTGTACTTGCTACACTCCCTCCAGAGAGACTACAGTGTCTCTATAATACTTAAGTATTGTGAAAATAATCTGACATTCTGATTGGTTGCAAAAACACAGACCAAGAACATGGATTCCACCAGGCTTTTCAAGTGGTCTGTCCCTTAACTTCTCTCAGTTTGAAAAACGTTGGACAATTTCGCTTTGCTTGTCAATACTTTGCTTAATTGCTGAATTACGAAATGAAGTTAATGTCCCTTTAGGGCACCTGTAACAGATGAGGCTACTCCCACATAAACAGTGGCCAGGGTCTGCTATATACAAAGAATTTACCACACTGTAGGGTAACCTGCATCTATAAATATGTAAAAGGGCTCTGTATCCTTGGGGCATTTGTCACTCAGGGTTTTATTGCACCGTCAGTGCAGGGTGATGACATGCCACTTAATACAAGAGTACAGTTACTATTTGTCATCTGTCACATCACATGATGTAAAGTGCTATCAACAAATGCTGCCATTTGTCCCTTATCTTGCTCAAATCTCTGAGCCCATAAACCTCTAATTTTTCAAGGATTGTCAAATGTATGTCTCTCTCACCTCTCCAACACCCATCTCACTAGAAACACATCCATGCAGAGCACTGATCAAACATCACTAGAGGTTAGCAGTTCCAATGTTGTCCCAGTGCCTCGCAGGGATGTAAATTGTTATTATGTAGAGCTGTGTTACTCAACCTCTGTTCATAAGATGTTCCTCAACTGGTCTCTGGAAAGACATTAAAGGGACATAATACTCATATGCTAAATCACTTGAAACTGATGCAGTATAACTGTAAAAAGCTGACAGGAAAATATCACCTGAGCATCTCTATGTAAAAAAGGAAGATATTTTACCTCACAATCTCCTCAGCTCAGCAGAGTAAGTTCTGTGTAAAAAGTAATACTCAGCTGCTCCCAGCTGCAGGTAAAAAAATTAAAAAAAAATGAAGAAATGAACAGCAGCCAATCAGCATCAGCAGTGCTGAGGTCATGAACTCTTACTGTGATCTCATGAGATTTGACTTAACTCTCATGAGATTTCATAGTAAGCTTCCTTTACCTGATTGGTGAAATAATATGAGAGTGCACGATGCTCATCCTTTCAGCTGTCCCAGGACAGACACACTAAAATGCTGCTTAGAAATCCTTTACAATGGGAGGTGGCTACTGAGGAACTTTTGAGGTAAAATATCTTTCTTTTTTACATAGAGATGTTCAGGAGATATTTTCTAATCAGCTTTTTACAGCTATGCTGCATCACTTTCAAGTGTTTAAACATTTGGGTATTATGGCCCTTTAAAGTGGGTGAAGATGCTGAGATGATGAAGAGCGGAGCACATGTATTTTTAGGCAGAATTTATCAATGAGTAATAAGGCTGGAGAGAAGTCACATGGTATAGAGTGCAACAAACAAAGCATGCCTCATTACAGACCTATGTGATTTTATATATATGCTCCAGATAAATAAAGAAAATAACTTAAATGGCTAGTGGTGTGCTATTTGGCGCTTTCACTTGCACGCAAACACTGCTATAAGTCAACTTTTAATGCACAATGTTTGTGTGCTAGCATCAGGACTTTGGATATTTCAACTGCACTAACGCATTCACCCTGTAGACTTCAATGAAGTACGTTATGGAAAAAAAAAAAGCTAAAACTTATCTCTTGTGTGCTAACCTGACACCGCATTAGACCAACTGCGCTCAACCCAACGTGAGTTATGAATATTTAACATTCCAATGTTCTTCTCATAGACAATATTCTTTATATATATATATATATATATATATATACATGATTTGTTAGAAAAATATATATCTAAATGAATATATACTATATACAGGTATAGATGTAAACAGATATATATATATATATATATATATAAACAAGCAATAGATAACTTGTAAATCACAATAAGCAATATAAGTGAACAAAAAATGTGATATAGGGCACTATCAAAGCATATATATTCTGTGTTAAAAGTCCCAAAAGTATTTAAAAAGTCCCAAATTGGATGAAAATATTGCTTAAAGACTTTCAACCTCCAAGAGAGTAAATTAAATAACAGTGAAGTTCTGTTGGTGCAATGAGATATTCCTGCAACACTGGAAACATATTCACATATTCCACAGCTTATGACCAGGCTCAGAGTATAACAGCACAAATATATCTTGGAGATAAAGAAGCGGATATGCCTTCATTTCTCACAAAAGACAGGTGTTTTAACAGCCACTGGGGTTTATTCCATAGGGCATTTGTTAAAAAACATGAAAACCGTCCGCTTACAAAGACCGTGGTAACACACAGGGCTAGATTACAAGTGGCGCAGTACTTTTTTGTGTAAGTGAAAACTTCCGTAGGATTTTCATTTTTGCACTTTTCGGGTTCCAAAAAAAACGTATTTTGCGCAAATAGCGCAAAAAAACAACTTATTTTTTGTGTTCGTTTGCATGTACTCCCCCCATAGAAATCAATGGAGAAAAAAAGTAAAAAAAAAAACCTGAGATCATGTAAACGCCAACGCATTTTCGCATTCCCCATAGAAGTCAATGGAGAGAAAAAAATTGTTGGAAAAAAACAAAACAACATAGCATATTCGCATTAGTAAATGTAAAATATTTACAGTAAATACATAGTTAAAATCTTTATTAAATATGAATATTGCATAAATATGTTTTATCATGTTTTCATCTACTTAATGGCAAAGGGCTGTAATGCACTTATACTGTATATATATATATATATATATATATGTCTATATGTGTGTACATATATATTAATGTTTTTATATGTTTATATATGTCTGTATACATATATTCACATATAAATACATTAATACATGTGTATACATACTGTATATAGACATACAATATATATACATAAAAACACATCTTTAGATATGTATATGTATGTGTCTCAATGTTAACGCCAATTGCCTGCCTTTTATTTTCTAACACCGAAGATCTCCAATCTTTAAACCCTTATAACGTTTTTGTAAAATAATCTTATTAAAAATGTTTTAAAAGACAGTGTTAATATGGGTGTAACTGTATATTGTAATGTATTTTTGACGCGTTTTGTTCAACTTTTTTGTTTTGGAAATCGGTTAACCACAGCTCTGAGATTGCAATAAGGATTGAAGTGTTAAGGGTGATTGCACTAGCGCAATCGCAAATTTCACTCCACTTGTAATATTAGCGGAATGAAAATGGCTCGCAAAAACACGATTGCGCTAGCGCAAAACCATTTCCACCTCACTTGTAATTCATCCCAATGTTATTATTTCAGCGGTTTACCGGCTTTGTTTTTTCATGTCCCCACCCTCTGTGTGACATCACCATCGCTCCAACGGTCATTTACAAAACTGTAGCCATAATAATACACATCTACATCATTCAAACAAATGCTAAAATTAGCAAACATATATCAGCTTAATTTACTAAGTGTGAATGTGTTTTGCTTTGCCTATCTCTACTATAGGACATAGGGGATTATGCGCTTTAAAAACAGATATATTGGAGGCAAAAAGACAAGCAATTATGAGACTTATTTGCATTTCCTTACCCAGAATTCCCTTCTCCAGTGATACCACTGTTTGCTGAGATCTACTGTGAAGGGATGTGAGTGTGTTCTCAGTGCTGTACAGTGGTCATTGTGTGTGAGTTGATATATAGATTGGCAGGACAATGGGTTTTATTGAAAAGCTGCCCAAAAGTTTTACCCTCTATAAAGTAAAGGGAGCACCATATTGTAACCTAAGTTTACTTATGTTCATTGGCCAGTTATCTTATCTCTTCTGCTGAAGCCGGAAGGGGACAGTTATAAATGCTGATAAAGTAACAATATTGCAGTCATATAAGTAACTAGGTTGTAATTTTAACGCTTCAAGGTGCATTTTAGCCATCTCTGCAGCCAATGGGTCAAAGAAGCATTATAGAGAAATTCTAATGAGCTTCAGTATTTTAGTATTGTTTCTTATTAGTTTTATTTATTTATTAAATTATATAGTTTTACTTTTTTATTATTAGTTTCATAGAGCTGTGTGTTTAATGCCCACAACGGGTTTAAACACATAGTTAAAGTGAGCTCTAGAGTGGCAATATACTGCTGATCCTGGTGAGTACACACATATGCTGTCACTGATTGGCTCAGCAGTTGTGTTCTGCTGAGGATCAGTAGCGCATTGCAAGGGTTAAAGGGACAGTCAACACTAAAATTGTTATTGTTTAACAAGATAGATAACGCCTTTACTACCCATTCCCCAGATTTGCACAACCAACATTGTTATATTAATATACTTTATAACATTTAAACCTCTAAATTTCTGTCTGTTTATAATGCACTACAGACAGCCTCTTATCACATGCTTTTTTATTAGATTTTCACAACAGGGGAGTGCTAATTCATGTGGGCCATATAGATAACATTGTACTCACGCTGGTGGGTTGTGGCAGACACTGCACTAATTGGATAAAATGAAAAGTCAATAAATAACTAAATAGTCATGGGATCAGGGGGCTGTAAGAAAAGGCTTAGATACAAGGCAATTACAGAGGTAAAAAGTATATTGATATAACTGTGTTGGTTATGCAAAACTGGGGAATGGGTAATACAGGAATTAGCTATCTTTTTAAACAATACATTTTTTTGAGTTGATTGTCCCTTTAAACAATTCAAGCTCTGCAAGTGATGATAGCATGTTATGATTGCTATTGTCTATCCCTTTATGGTGGTCTATGGTCTTGTGTTTTCTGCACCAGTTTCTCTTGATTGGTGGATACACACTGGTAGATAATGTAAGTCACCCTCAGTATAATGAGACTGTACGGAGCGCTCTGCAGTGATGCTTTATTGTACTCTGTGTACACGACTCAGCGAGTAATATCACATTAATTATGCATCTCGCTCTTTACCTTCGGGCTGCAGCATCTATTAGAGAGCCGACAGATATACAGTAATCATTTTTTAGGTTGCGTGTTCTATAAAGTATAATTAAAAAGGGCCCTATTGAGATGCTTAATTGCTCTCTGTTCATTACTTGTTCTGGCCTACAGGGAGCCCAGTTTTAAGGAATAAGATTTGTGTCTAAACTATACAGGAAAATAACAGTAGGATGTATAGTAATGCCGAGTAGCTCCAGACAAATACACAAATGTCAATAAGAGTATAAGACAATGTTTAAGTTACTGCAAATGTTCAGCAAAGATTAAAACAATCCAATTAACTCAATTATATTTATCACCAAAACATCCAGTGATATCTCAAGTAGAAAATTGATATAATGATTCAAATAGAAAATGCAATTTTAAACAACTTTGTACTATTGATATCCTTTGTTCAAAGGCATACTCATGTAGGCTCAGGAGCAGGATTGCACTACTGGGAACTAGCTTCTGATTGGTGGCTGCACATATATGCCTCTTGTCTTTAGCTCACCTGCAGTGTTCAGCTAGCTCCCAGTAGTGGATTATTGCATCTTTAACAAAGAATACAGAGAAAATTAAGCACATTTGATAATAGAAGTAAATTGGAAAGTTGTTTTATATTCTACTAGTCCTAAAGCCCGTGCACACGGGCCATTTTTTGTAGTACAGCGGTCCCACCCCTTGCTCTCTCTCTACCCCCTCTCTTTTGCTCTCTCTCCTCCTCTCTTTTGCGCTCCCTCTCCCCTCTCTTTTGCTCTCTCCCCCCTATTTCCCCCTCTCTTTTGCTCTCCCTCCCCCTCTCTCCCCCTCTCTTTTGCTCTTCTGATTTCTTTGGGGCATGCCCTGCAAAAGGCCCTTTTAAGGGCTGGTAAGGTAATAGAGCTGTTAACTTTTTAATGTAGAATAGGGTAGGGCATTTTTTTATTTTGGGGGGCTTTGTTATTTTATTAGGGGGCTTAGATTAGGTGTAAGTAGCTTAAAATTGTTGTAATATTTTTAAAATGTTTGTAACTTATTTTTTTTATTTTTTGTAACTTAGTTTTCTTTATTTTTTTGTACTTTAGTTAGTTTATGTAATTGTATTTAATTGTAGTTATTTGTAGGTAATTTATTTAATTTATTTAATGATAGTGTAGTGTTAGGTTTAATTGTAACTTAGGTTAGGATTTATTTTACAGGTAATTTTGTATTTCTTTTAGCTAGGTAGTTATTAAATAGTTAATAACTATTTAATAACTATTCTAACTAGCTAAAATAAATACAAAGTTACCTGTAAAATAAATATAAATCCTAAAATAGCTACAATGTAATTATTAATTACATTGTAGCTATCTTAGGGTTTATTTTACAGGTAAGTATTTAGTTTTAAATAGGAATAATTTATTTAATGATAGTGTAGTGTTAGGTGTAATTGTAACTTAGGTTAGTTTTTATTTTACAGGTAAATTTCTCTTTATTTTAGCTATGTAGCTATTAAATAGTTATTAACTATTTAATAGCTATTGTACCTAGTTAAAATAAATTGAAATTTGCCTGTAAAATAAAAATAAATCCTAAGATAGATACAATATAATTATTATTTATATTGTAGCTATATTAGGGTTTATTTTAAAGGTAAGTATTTAGTTTTAAATAGGATTAATTTAGTTAATAAGAGTTATAATATTTAGATGTATTTAATTAATATTTAAGTTAGGTGGGTGTTAGGGTTAGGGTTAGACTTAGGTTTAGGGGTTAACATATTTATTATAGTTGCAGCGGTGTAGGGGGGGCAGGATAGGGATTAATAAATTTATTATAGGTGGCGGCGGTGTAGGGGGGGCAGGATAGGGGTTAATAAATTTATTATAGGTGGCGACGGTGTAGGGGGGGCAGATTAGGGGTTAATAAATTTAATATAGGTAGCGGCGGGGTCCGGGAGCGGCGGTTTAGGGGTTAAACAATTTATTTAGTTGCGGCAGGGTCCGGGATCGGCAGGATAGGGGTTAATAAATTTATTATAGGTGACGGCGGTATGGGGGGGGGCCGGATAGGCGGATAGGGGTTACTAGGTATAATGTAGGTGGAGGTGGGCTCCGGGAGCGGTGGTTTAGGGGTTAATACATTTATTATAGTTGCGGTGGGGTCTAGGAGCGGCGATTTAGGGGTTAATAACTTTATTTAGTTGCGGGAGGCTCCGGGGGCTCCGGTATAGGGGGTAGAACAGTGTAGTTTAGTGTGAGTGCTTAGTGACAGGGGTATCAATAAAGCTGGGAAAAAGCCGAAGAGCAGCGAGATCGGATGAGTGATAACTATCACAGTCTGCTGCTCATCGCCCCATACTTGGTGCGCGGCTTTTTGACAGCTTTATTGATAACTTTGGCGAGCGTATTCAGGTCCGCAGCGGCGATGTGAGGCGAGCTTAGGCAGGCGTATTGGGGCCGGCGATGGCAGGTAAGTAGACACGTTGATAACTAGGCCTCTCAGTCTCTACTGTGCATGACTGCATCTGACAAACATACCTGGCCTTTTATTATATAGGATGTTCAATCTGAATTAGGTAAGAAAAAATTTGGTGTTATCTTGGGTATTGTGTGCAGTGCTGGAGGTCATATCTCCAGAAGGATATAAACCAACTGGAGACGTCACACACTGCGGCTCCAGGATAGACCTGCTTCACGGTCACGATAGTGTGTCTGACTCCAAAGCGAGGCTGTTCTGACCGAAGTGCATCAAACAGCGGTGGATCACTCCGCTACATGTAAAGCTATGAGTAAGTGCCACTAGGGGGGGGGCAAAACGTGTCAGTTGTTTGCATACTTGGCTGCTAATAAAGTCTTTATTTGGTTTTAATCACACACTGGTAGTGCAAATCCTTTTGTGTATCAAATATAAACAAACTGGAATCCGTGCAAAGGAGAGCTACTAAAATAAAACGTACCAGGAGAGGCTCAATGACCTAAATATAAATAGCTTAGAGGAGAGAAGGGAAATAGGTGATATGATAGTAAATTTCAAGTATATTAAGTGGCTTAGTAAAGATGAGGCTGTGAGTATTTTAAATAAAGAGACAAAATCAAGAACAAGGGGTCATGATTACAAGTGGAACGGTAGTATATTCAGGAGTAACTTACAGAAGCCTCTTTACAGAAAGGGTGATTGATTCATGCAATAAACTTCCACATGAGGTGGTAATGACAAACACTGTGGGAACTTTAAGAATGCCTGGGACAAGCATAAGGCCATCCAACATACTAATAATGCCTGGGACAAGCATAAGGCCATCCAACATACTAATAATGCCTGGGACAAGCATAAGGCCATCCAACATACTAATAATGCCTGGGACAAGCATAAGGCCATCCAACATACTAATAATGCCTGGGACAAGCATAAGGCCATCCAACATACTAATAATGCCTGGGACAAGCATAAGGCCATCCAACATACCAATAATGCCTGGGACAAGCATAAGGCCATCCTACATACTAATAATGCCTGGGACAAGCATAAGGCTATCCTACATACTAATAATGCCTGGGACAAGCATAAGGCTATCCTACATACTAATAATGCCTGGGACAAGCATAAGGCTATCCTACATACTAATAATGCCTGGGATAAGCATAAGGCCATCCTACATACTAATAATGCCTGGGACAAGCATAAGGCCATCCAACATACTAATAATGCCTGGGACAATCATAAGGCTATCCTACATACTAATAATGCCTGGGACAATCATAAGGCCAGCCAACATACTAATAATGCCTGGGACAAGCATAAGGCTATACTACATACTAATAATGCCTGGGATAAGCATAAGGCTATCCTACATACTAATAATGCCTGGGACAAGCATAAGGCCATCCAACATACTAATAATGCCTGGGACAATCATAAGGCTATCCTACATACTAATAATGCCTGGGATAAGCATAAGGCTATCCTACATACTAATAATGCCTGGGATAAGCATAAGGCCATCCTACATACTAATAATGCCTGGGATAAGCATAAGGCTATCCAACATACTAATAATGCCTGGGACAAGCATAAAGCCATCCAACATACTAATAATGCCTGGGACAAGCATAAGGCCAGCCAACATACTAATAATGCCTGGGACAAGCATAAGGCCATCCAACATACTAATAATGCCTGGGACAAGCATAAGGCCATCCAACATACTAATAATGCCTGGGACAAGCATAAGGCTATCCTACATACTAATAATGCCTGGGACAAGCATAAGGCTATCCTACATACTAATAATGCCTGGGACAAGCATAAGGCTATCCTACATACTAATAATGTCTGGGATAAGCATATGGCTATCCTACATACTAATTAATGCCTAGGACAAGCATAAGGCTATCCTACATACTAATAATGCCTGGGACAAGCATAAGGCTATCCTACATACTAATAATGCCTGGGACAAGCATAAGGCTATCCTATGTACTAATTAATGCCTAGGACAAGCATAAGGCTATCCTACATACTAATAATGCCTGGGACAAGCATAAGGCTATCCTACGTACTAATTAATGCCTGGGACAAGCATAAGGCTATCCTACATACTAATAATGCCTGGGACAAGCATAAGGCCATCCAACATACTAATAATGCCTGGGACAAGCATAAGGCCATCCAACATACTAATAATGCCTGGGACAAGCATAAGGCCATCCAACATACTAATAATGCCTGGGACAAGCATAAGGCCATCCAACATACTAATAATGCCTGGGACAAGCATAAGGCCATCCAACATACCAATAATGCCTGGGACAAGCATAAGGCCATCCTACATACTAATAATGCCTGGGACAAGCATAAGGCTATCCTACATACTAATAATGCCTGGGACAAGCATAAGGCTATCCTACATACTAATAATGCCTGGGACAAGCATAAGGCTATCCTACATACTAATAATGCCTGGGATAAGCATAAGGCCATCCTACATACTAATAATGCCTGGGACAAGCATAAGGCCATCCAACATACTAATAATGCCTGGGACAATCATAAGGCTATCCTACATACTAATAATGCCTGGGACAATCATAAGGCCAGCCAACATACTAATAATGCCTGGGACAAGCATAAGGCTATACTACATACTAATAATGCCTGGGATAAGCATAAGGCTATACTACATACTAATAATGCCTGGGATAAGCATAAGGCTATCCTACATACTAATAATGCCTGGGACAAGCATAAGGCCATCCAACATACTAATAATGCCTGGGACAATCATAAGGCTATCCTACATACTAATAATGCCTGGGATAAGCATAAGGCTATCCTACATACTAATAATGCCTGGGATAAGCATAAGGCCATCCTACATACTAATAATGCCTGGGATAAGCATAAGGCTATCCAACATACTAATAATGCCTGGGACAAGCATAAAGCCATCCAACATACTAATAATGCCTGGGACAAGCATAAGGCCAGCCAACATACTAATAATGCCTGGGACAAGCATAAGGCCATCCAACATACTAATAATGCCTGGGACAAGCATAAGGCCATCCAACATACTAATAATGCCTGGGACAAGCATAAGGCTATCCTACATACTAATAATGCCTGGGACAAGCATAAGGCTATCCTACATACTAATAATGCCTGGGACAAGCATAAGGCTATCCTACATACTAATAATGTCTGGGATAAGCATATGGCTATCCTACATACTAATTAATGCCTAGGACAAGCATAAGGCTATCCTACATACTAATAATGCCTGGGACAAGCATAAGGCTATCCTACATACTAATAATGCCTGGGACAAGCATAAGGCTATCCTATGTACTAATTAATGCCTAGGACAAGCATAAGGCTATCCTACATACTAATAATGCCTGGGACAAGCATAAGGCTATTCTACGTACTAATTAATGCCTGGGACAAGCATAAGGCTATCCTACATACTAATAATGCCTGGGACAAGCATAAGGCTATCCTACATACTAATTAATGCCTAGGACAAGCATACGGCTATCCTACTTACTAATTAATGCCTGGAATAAGCATAAGGCTATCCTAGGTTCTAATTAATGCTTGGGATAAGCATAAGGCTATACTACTTACTAATCAATGCCTGGAATAAGCATAAGGCTATCCTAGGTACTAATTAATGCATGGGATAAACATAAGGCTATCTTACATACTAATTAATGCCTGGGATAGGCATAAGGCTGTCCTACATACTAATTAATGCCTGGGATAAGCATAAGACTATCCTACATACTAATTAATGCCTGGGATAAGCATAAGGCTATCCTTCATACTAATTAATGCCTGGGATAAGCATAAAGCTATCCTACATACTAATTAATGTCTGGGATAAGCATAAGGCTATCCTACATACTAATTAATGCCTGGGATAAGCATAAGGCTATCCTTTGAACTACATAATAGAAATGTGCGATTCGGTTCGGATCAATTTGGAAATTCAGCCAAATTCGGTAAATTCGGGATTTGGATCGATTCGAATTTCCGAATTAAAATAGTGCCAAATCTACTGAATAAATCCGAATTAGTTCGGATTTATTCGGATTTATTCGGTAGATTCGGATGGCCATGGATTACACTAGTATTGTACAGTATATTAGGTTATATCACTCTGCTATGGGTTACACCTAATATACAGTACATAATACTAGTCTAATACACAGCACATCCCACCTAATACTTACCGAAATTCCGAATTTCTGAACCGAATCCAGCCGAATTTATTCGAATCCGAATAAATCCAAAACGTATCCAAACCAAATTGATTCGAATTTTTCCGAATTCGAATCGATCCGAACCGAAATTCGAAAAAATCTGAATCGAACCGAACCAAATTTTTTCGCCATGCACATGTCTACTAGATAAGTTTATACTTTTAGGAAATATTAAGCAGTCTCATTTTGTTACTCTCAAACAAGAATCTCTAGGGGACTTCTATGAGATCAAACTCATTGTGAGCAGATTGGCTGAATTTTATCATAGGCGCTGTGGGCATCATATGGAACAGCAGAGTATCTGTTTACTTCCCAGTGGGGGCATCACTGCTTGTGACTCATTATTCTGTACCAGTGCCCCCACTGTAAGACAAACAGCTGTTCACCAGAGCTCATGTGAAGGGTTAAGTGTGACTATCACCTTAACCCTTTAATGTGATGACAATAAGCTTCTGACAGCAGAAATCCCTTTCATTATATATAATATGCAATGCAATAATCTTTATGCAGCATGACCTGCGTCTGACCCCTCCTCGGTGTCATGAATTTTGCACACGCTGCTGGATCGTTCTCTCTGGGTTACCGTATGTTTGACTTCCAACACAGCTTATTTATTGAAAACATCAATTTCTCAGGAAAGCCGCACTTGGGCCTATGTGTGGATTGGTGACAGTTTTATAAGGTAAGATTGTGTTTCATGCATACCCAAATATCAGCCGTCTTTTGGCTTAAAGTCAGATCAAAGTCATTTCTTTATTTTGGTAAAGGGCAGAGTTTCCTAAAGTTTATTCACCTGGGACCCCTTTTTTACATTATACTATAAAAATATAGTCCAAAACAAGCCCCTCGTTGGACAGGTATACTCATTTTTGCCTTTATATATCAACATTAGACAAATGCATCAGTAAAACTTTCGGTAGGACTATTTGTCAGAACTGAAATTTTCAACCATTTCGGGTCGTCCGACATTCTTTAGGCATTCAATTTGTTTAAGTCAAATTTCATTAACACAAATGAAATTCCTAAAACAAAAACAAAAACTACATACACCATTTAACCCCTAGACATCCACAATCCTCCATAGCTATAAACCCCTACTCTATTAACCCCTAAATAACCACAACCCAATTGCAAAAACCTGTTACACTAAACCAAAACAACCCTTATTGCGAAACCCACTACACTACTTAACTCCTAAAGCCGGCAAAACCTGCCTCACAAGAACCACTACACTGCCACAACACCAAATGCAATAATATCCCTACTCTATTCTCCACTAAACCACCACAAACCACATCACAATTAAACCCCCTACATTATTAACCCATAAACAGCCACAGCCCCAACTAAAAAAAACAACTACACTATTAACCCCTAAACCACCACAAAACCCATAGCAAAAACCTGCTACACTACTTAACCCCTAACCCACTAAAACCCCATCACAAAAAAACCCTACACTACTTAACCCCTAAACTGCCACAACCCCATCACAATAACTCCCTACAGTACTTAACTGTACTACAGTAACTTAACCCCATCGAAAAACACCCCTCACACTATGAACTCCTAAACTGCCACAACCCCTATTGCAATAAACCGCCACAACCCTCATTTCAATAAATAGGCATAAACACGCCTCCTCCAAGGGGGGGGGGGGGGTATTTTTACCATAGGGTTTTTTTTAGTTTAGTTTTACAATAGGTTTTATTAGGGGGCTTTTTTGGGGGGTGCTTTAGTTTTAGGATAGGTTTTTTTTATTTTTAGGTGCTTTTTCTCTCTCTTCCTGTTAGTGTTTCTTTAACTTAGGGAGTTTTAGCTTAGGGGTCTTGGGGGGTTAACTGTTAGCTGGCTAATAGATAAAGGAGATTATTGTGATAGGGGTCGTAGCAGTTTAGGGTTAATAGTGTAGGGTTTTTATTGTGATGGGGTTATGGTGGTTTTGGGGTTAAGTAGTGTAGCATGTTTTTGCAATGGGGGTTGTGGTGGTTTAGTGTAGTGGGTTTTTGTGCTGCGGTTGTGGCGTTTTAGGGATAAATATTGTAGGTTAGTGGGGGGTTATCACTAAGAATTCAAATGAATGAATATTAACACATTTCGTTAATATGTTCGTTTGTTATTCTTTTTATTTGTGCAGGTTGTTCATTTATTTGGTTCTGTGCTGAATGAATGAATTAGGCATTGTTTAGACGAATATGAATGCACATAATAAATAAATTCACCTTTTGTGGCCATTACTAATCACTGATGTTAGACTTACTGTCTAATTCCATGTAGGCTTCTCTCCTACATGTGCTGATGAGGGACGACCATGCACTGTATGTATTCTACATGTAATCTTCCCTATAATTTTCTAAGCAGTTTGCAACATAAAATGTGTTTAAATGTGTGTGCACATTAGAGGAGGTACAACGTTAGTTATGTGCCTATCTTGTAAAATGCGGAAAAAAAGTTACTCATATGCAAGCACACATGCTCATACATACAAAGACACATAAATACACTCATACTCATACACACACACTCTCACTCATGCATACACACTCACACTCATACATATGCACACACATGTTCAAAAAGACACACATAAACACAAAAATGCATACACACTCAAAACACACACACATACATCCACACACATACACAAAAATAAATACTCACAACACACACTCATACATAAACACACTCTCACTCAGCATACACACACACTCATATATATGTACACACACATACTAATACATACACATACATACAAACAACATACACACACTTACACATACACTTATACATAAACACACTCTCACTCAGCATACACACACTCATATATATATGTACACACATACTAATACATACACATACATACATACATACACACACATACATATACACATACACTCACACATATACATATGTATAAATACAAACTCACCCAATGCTTATAAAACACACTTACACTCACATATAAACACACACACACTCTCACTCATGCACATACATACAGATATACAAATACTCACCACACACACATTTATACGTACACACTCACTCATACATATGCACACACATATAGACAAACAGATATACACACACACATATATACATACACACAATCCAATGACATTAATGCAGGCCATTTTATCTGTATTAATTTTCCCTTCTGAACAAAGTTGTGTGACAAGTTGAAGACATTTAGTCAAACAAAATGCAAAGGTCTGCCGCAACCTCCCTTTCTGTAATTGTTTCACTGCTGTTTTTGGTTAGTAATTGAAACTTAGCCTACCGTTGTACCAGGGAGCCCTCCTGCACATTATCAAATCTTGAGGGACCCCTAAAAGATGATCCTTGAACTTATTGGATGCTGTTATTACCTTATAAACATGTAAACACAATGTATTATGTTAATAACTCATGTGGGGTTAGAGCCTAGGTAATTCCTAGGGCTGGACCAAACTCACACTTCTGTCTTGCAATGTACAGTCACTAATTAATAGCGCATCTGATGTTCAGCTAACAGGGAATTTCTAGCCCATTAAACTTTATTGTGACCTCCTGGGGTGTTTAAGAGTTTAAGACAACATGACTGGGATTATGTGTGATGGGCACAATGATAGTTTTGTTTGCATTAAAGGGACAGTTCACCCCAAAAAATTCTCCCCTTTAAATTATTCCCAATGATCCTTTTAACCTGCCAGAGTGTATTAAATTGGTTACAAGTAGCTCCTTTACTCCTATTTCAGAATTTGAAATAGCTGATTTAGCTTGTGGTATCGCCACCTACACTGAACAAATTAATACTAGAGTATAGGCTATTGAATAGCCTAAGTATACACAGCCAGCAGAAGAGATTACACTCTCAGTGGGATGCAGGATAGTTAAGTAATAAAATGATAATTTTCCATTGTTCTCTCTATGTATTGAGCTTTGGTGTTCCAGCCAAATAAAAGATAAGGAAGCGTTGGGGGCGGAGCCAGTGCTCTGTGAAGATGGCTGCACTTCTGTGAGCTCCGAGCTCCCTTCAGGGCTAAACAGTTATTTAACACCCGACCAACGCAGGAAATTAGATTAAGAATGCCTACAGACCAACGGACAGCAGGCTGAGATATATCTCCCGGACTTTTGTATTTACTCTGTGCCCGGCATTAGCGTATGGGTGCTCAATGCTGCGGAGTGAGCCACGTGGGCCCCGATTTGTAAAATACCTATCTGCATAACCTTAAATGCCCGGTACATACGACTCACACGCTCCGGAATATAGAGGACCGCTGAGAAGGCTAATCCAGCTTTTGGGAAGGAGATAGATGTTGGTAGACAACTGATCAGGATCTGCTGAGGTATGAAAATTGCAGTCGCCACTGACGAAACATGTATTTCTCCCACACACCCTAAAGTGGCATCAGACATTACATATCTTTTTACTGCTCCCTCCTGAAACAGAGCATTAGTTGAGCTATAAGAGAATGCCTAAAATGGGTTAAATAGAGCGCACGTGCCAATTACATATTTCCTGCGCCCTTACTACATATTCAGCTCCCTGCCAAGCAGTCCAGGCGACATCACCAGACGGCACTGCATGAAAAGGCTATGTTTCATTATAAGGCCTGATCTTCTCTGGCGGCAAAGACACTGATAACGGAGACTGTACAGTAATACTACCATATAATTAAGGGGGCTTTATAGCTGTCATTCTCCAGCCCTTCATATATAGGCTACCCCACTTCTCTTCATAAACACTCCTGTTTTGTCCAGCATCCACTGAGAGAATTACACACTCCTGGACTTGTGTTCCATACTATAGTACACCCGAGTATCTATCATGTCGCCTAAGATAGGAGGCAAACCCGAAAAGTCCACTAAAAAGCAAGGACAAACGCCCTCAGTGAATAATTTTTTTAAATCCATGGAAACCTCTACTGCTGTCATTTCCAAACTACCAGTAACCCACCCCAGATCTCCCTCATCTTCCTCAGAGTCTGAGTTGGATAATATAAAATCTGCTATCACCATCCCTAAAGCATTACTTGACTCACTTCCATCTAAAAAAGACTTTTCCTCTCTGGTTGGTCAGGTCAGACAGTGTATTAGAGAGGAGATTGCAGACATTAAAAAAGAAATTTCGGAAGTCGGCCAGAGGGTGGAGAAACTAGAGAGTCATTCTGACCTTACTACTTCTAATATTGCTTTCCTTAGGGCTAAGTTAGCCCAGCAAGACACCAACATGTCTCAAATGGAAAACAAGATCGATGATCTGGAAAACAGGAGCCGTAGGGGTAACGTGAGACTCCGGGGCATTCCTGAAACCGTAGCCCCAGCAGATCTTGAGGAATATGTCCAGGGTCTTTTCTCATTTCTACTGGACACAGGAGATGACACCACAATAGCGTTAGATCGCTTCCACAGAGCCCTAAGGGGTAAACCTCTGGGAGACCAGCCTCCAAGAGACGTTATCGTCAAAATTACCACATACTCCATTAAGGAAGAAGTTATGAAAAGAGCAAGACAGAAGCATCCTATAAGGTTCAGATCAGCTTCCATACAGGTATTCGAGGACCTGACATACAGGACTTTATTAAAAAGAAGGGAACTCAGACCTTTAACAACTAAGCTGAGGCAACTCAACATCCCATATCGATGGGGCCACCCATTTCACCTGCAAGTCTCCTGGAAAGGCAAGAGGTTATTGTGTCATTCACAGGAGGACATGGACCAGATCTGCAAGACCTTGGAAATTAATCTACCACCTCCGCAGGATGACTCCAATTGTCCCGCGGCCACAGTAGACTTGCACCCACCTCTGCTTCCACAAAGGGAGGAATGGCAAGATGCCTCCTCCAGAAAATCCCGCAAAACTAAATCTGGTCCTACGACATCTGACTCGATGGGCTGACAGCCCTAGGATGGTAACTACTAGCCAGGTTGATTTAGCCCTTTAGGGGGCTTTATTGTAGAACAATGATACATAACAGCATTCTAACTACTTTACATATGAGGACTTGTTCTACATGAATACTATGTCTTAGGGTGGTAGGAATGACAATATGTTTTAGTATGGTTTAGGTAATGTGCTGAGCTTTAACACTAAATAATATGTTAATGATGTTTCTTCAAATCTCATTCACACCAGGCCATGTCCCAATGAGAAAGGGACACATGTTTTAACATTCTTAGGAGTGCATTTTGTTTAGTTCAACGCAGTTCTCTCTTAGCCTTTTGCTTAACATAAAAAGGCATCCTTTTTTATTTATATAATGTCCTGCTACCGGTGTTACACACCTTTAATTAACATGCTTAAGCCCATCAGGGGATTATCTCCTATTTCAGAGGATTTCCACCCTCTGCCACTTGTTTTACACCAGTTGTGTATTTTTTTATATTTCCATATTGTATTGTTACAGTTTTTTAACATTGTTTCTTTTATGTGTCCAGGGAAATTTAACGAAATCTAACAATTTCTTTATGTCATGGGAAAACCTGTATGCTTATGTTATTTACTTGGTCGGATTATATGGCTAGGTCGTCTCTAAAAATACAGACTATCCAAATTATCACACAGAATGTGAAGGGTATCAACAGCCCAAACAAGAGATCTATAGCCATTCGAGATTTATGCAAAAGAGGCGGGCACATATTACTACTGCGGGAGACTCATTTTTAAGCCAACAAAATTCCCAAATACTTCTCCCCACACTTCCCACATCAATATCATAGTACATGTCCCACTAAAAAGGTAAATTGAGTAAGCATATTGCTACATAAGTCCATCCCATTTAAACTCCTTCAGGTGGATAAAGATAAAGAGGGCAGGTACATAGGGATCTCAGGCCTGATGTTCGGTAAACCGATCACCATAGTAAATCTTTATGCTCCCAACGCTGGCCAGGATAAATTTTTCTCCTGCATCTCCATTAAGATATCCGATCTTCAGAAAGGCCCGTTTTTAGTTGCCGGAGATTTAAACACCCCCTTAGATCCTGAACTAGACTGCTCAAATTCTAACATCAGACCCAACCGGAAATTCTTACACTCAATCTGGCAGAACATTAAGTCTCTGACTCTCCATAATGCATGGAGGTATGCTCATCCACAAATGAGGGATTACACCTTCCTTTCACACCCACAAAAAAGCTATTCCAGAATTGACTACATCCTGGTAGATCACATTGCCCTCTCCTTAGTTAAAGATATCCATATAAAACACACATCCTGGTCAGACCATTCCCTGGTGGAGTGTAAACTGGAATGGCCATCTATCCCGATAAAACCCTTCTCTTGGAAATTAGATGATTGCTTACTTTCTGACCCACAGACGGTGGTGAAAATTAACAAACAATTAGACCTCTACTTCTCTCTCAACAACCTTCCTGACTCTAACATAGCTATGGTTTGGGAAGCCCATAAGGCTTTCATAAGGGGCAACCTCATCAAGATTAAAGCAACTAAGAAAAAACAATCCCTAACAACATATACTAGGCTAGCACAGGAAGTCTCTGAGGTAGACTATCTTTTAAAGCTAGACCCAAAAGACCAAACTCTACTCGCCACCCTAAATGACAAGCGAAATAATCTTAATCAATATTTACAAATAGAGTCCCAAAAACAACAAATGCATATAAAACAAAAATATTATGGGGAAGGGAATAAATCCGGGAAACTCTTGGCTAGGGCATTAAAAAAACAATCACTCCAGTCATATATTCACTCTCTTACTTCACAGCATGGCAAGATAATTGAAGATACAGAAACCATAGGCAACATTTTTAAGTCATTTTATCACAAGTTATATAACTTATTCCCAAACAGATCCTTTGAGCTACACAAGACACTATGCGATAAATATCTCAAAGACATTTCACTCCCCAAACTAAGCACTAAAGAGAAAGATTTATTAGATGCTCCAATTACTAGCAAAGAGATTTTGGACGTTATAACAGATCTGAAGCCGGAGAAGGCCCCCGGCCCAGACGGTTTCTCAGATAGATACTACAAAACCTTTAAAGCCCAATTGACCCCCTATCTTCTTAACCTCTTTAACCACATTTCTGACTCTAACAGGTTCCCGGACACTATGTTACAGGCACATATTTCAATCCTTCCTAAGCCAGGCAAGCCCCCTACTTCTCCGGCAAATTTTAGACCCATCTGCTTGCTAAATGTAGACCTAAAATTGTATGCTAAAATTCTAGCAAATAGAATAAACAATTTCTTACCAAATTTGATCCATTATGATCAAGTGGGGTTTGTCCCGTTTTGGGAGGCCAGGGACAACATGTGCAAAGTAGTACACCTCATGGAATATACTAAAAACTTAAATATCCCTTCTGCATTTCTATCAACTGACGCCGAGAAGGCTTTTGATAGACTGGACTGGACTTTTCTCCGGTCCACTCTTCAAAAATTCGGCTTTCCCAATACATTTATTAACAACATTTTTGCTCTTTATTCATATCCCTCAGCCCAAGTTAGAGTTAATGGGGCTTTATCTGACTTTTTTGAGATCCGAAATGGGACCCGCCAAGGCTGCCCCCTATACCCTTTATTGTTCGTGTTGTCCCTGGAGCCCTTGGCAGGGCGAATCCGTAACAACCCAAAAGTACACGGCATTACATTAGGAGGAGAGACCTACAAACTGGCAATGTTTGCCGATGATATCCTAATGACCTTGTCCTCTCTGCGACAATCCTTGACAGCTGTCCAATATGAATTAGAAGCGTTTGGCGAGGTTTCAAATTTCTCAATTAATCATAATAAATCAGAAATTCTCCCCCTAAATATGTTGGCTGAAGATCTTTTATTAATTAAACAACAATTCCCCTTTAAAATCCAAAACCACGCTTTAAAATACTTGGGGATTTTTCTCACACCCAAATTAGACGACCTACGTAAATTAAATTATGGCAGACTCTTAGAAGAGTTTATTCAACTGTCCTCCTCCTGGCTCCCAAATAATATTTCCTGGTTGGGTAGAATCGCAGCAACAAAAATGACCCTTTTGACAAAGGCCCTATATGTCCTACAGGCTTTGCCTATCCCTGGCACTAATACATACATCCGGAAACTTTAGGCCATAATAGACACATATATTTGGCACCGAAGGCCCCCAAGGATAGTGAAAAGCACTATGTATACACATAGCGAAGATCGGGGCCTAGGGGTTCCCAACATTTTTCCGTACAAGCTTGCGACTTCACTGAATAGAGTAATTGATTGGTGTAGGCAAGGAGAAAATTCCTATAAGAGATGTGTTCAGCTGGAGCAACAAATACTGGGAGTCTCTTGTTTGGGTAGCATCTGTTGGGCCCCCCAACAATCCTGTATGGATTCCCTAGCTGCCTACCCAATTCTCAAGGAGGTTTGGTCAGACTGGACGCTAATTAGAAACAAATTCCACCTCATTTCTTCACACTATTCTCCGTTATCAATCTTACACCCGAATTTCCGAATTCTACCGAACAGTCCAAAAACCAGCCTCTCTGAGAAGCCACGTACCTATATATCTCTTATTGACACAAGGCCAGATGTCCTCCAGAGAAATATTGCTGGAAAGAGACAACCCAATTTAACTGCTGGTTGTACTATAACCAGGTAAGACATTTCCTTGTATCCCACAAATCACACAAAGACATGCCAAGACCTCTCACAATCTTTAAATCCCTTTGCTCGTCACCAACTCCTCCAAAAAAAATAATTTCTCTAATGTACCAATGCCTTCTTAAGTCTTACTACTCCACAAAACCGAATTATATGCTTAGCTGGGAGAAAGAACTTAACAGACATATTTCGGCCAAACAATGGTCTTCTTGGTTTAAAGCCACAGCCAAGTCGGCCTACTCTGCAACAGGGCTAGAAACTAATTTAAAGATTATAACTAGATGGTATTTAACCCCGAGTAAATTGAAACATATGTTCATAAATGCCAGCGACAGATGCTGGAGAGGCTGCGGCCAAGTGGGCACTATGTGCTATATTTGGTGGGATTGCGCTGCGATAAAATCTTTCTGGACGCAAATCCATGAAATAGCTTGTACCATAACTGGTATTCAAATAGAGCTTTCCCCAGAGGTGATTCTTTTTAATGCTACCTTACCGACCCCTTGCAAAATCAGAAAACACTTCTACCAAATTTTAATAAATGCTGCCAAACAACTTATTCCTACATTTTGGAAAAAAAACCAAGTTCCAAGCTTAGGTCAATGGATTGATCGAGTGAAAAATACATTAATCCTGGAGAGATTCCATTATTTCAAGACAGGGCAGTTAGATTTTTTCCATGACATGATGTTCCTTTGGGAACAGTATGCTTCTGCAACCACATAACATACCCCATACTCGATAAGAGGATAGGAAAGTACCGTAGTTGGGAGGTGGAGGAAGGATATTCCCCCAACTTGTGGCCTTTGTTGCGTATAATTCCGTGGTTTGTTATTGTTTTTGTTTTAGAATGTTTAGTTCTGTTGTTGTATATATGTCTCATTGTTTATGCATATCTCAGTACGCATCACCACCAACACCACAGATGGAGAACGTACTACTTCAATCTCTACCACAGTTGGACTTTTATCACCTGAATAGAACTTTATAAACAAGTGGTGGTGTCTGGACATTTCTGCTTAAACTATATTTTCGTATGTGAGATGTTACCATTACACAAGCTGTAACTTGCATATCTGTTTGTTTGAAAACTTTATTTGAAATAAAAAGAAAGATATTAAAAAAAAAAAAAAAAAAAAAAGATAAGGAAGCAAGTCTGTTTACATAAGGGATAAACCTCCTATTGCGTCTTACCTGTACCCACATGACTTAAATGAAATACTAATACTTAACAATAATTTACATGAAATAAAAACACTTGACAACCAGTTAAATGGGCAAAAGACCGGTCACGGTCACATTTATTAACACATAAGCCTTTAAAACTAGGCCTATGTAAATATGTCAACTAGGCAACCAAAGTACTTCAAATAGGAGAACTGTAACAGTTCTTCGATGGTGGCGGCAATGAACTAGCTAAAATTAACCCCTACTAGCAGACAGTCAGAGCCCTACACGGTGTGTGCAGTGTGGCACGATTGCCACACCCAATTGGCGGGGAGAGAGAGCTGTAAGCTGAAAGAGGTATTTGCCTAAGATTCGTAGGGGGGAGGAACCCCTAGGTCGGCACCTAGTGAGTGTCACCTCCCCATCCCATGACATCACTCATCTCTCTCCCTGCCCGCTCTCTGGGCCCTGACCGCCCGCCCGCTAGGGCACATACTACCAGCCTAGTAAGGCGACCCCCCCGGAACGAGTCGTAAAACACGCTCCAAGAGGGTCGAAGACTAAATTACCCCCTGGTCTTAATGAGCTAGTTCAATTAAACCTACCCACGCCAGGGTGAGCCCTCAACATTACCCTAATCCGCCACATCTTCATCCAGGGTCGGGTGGGCGGGAAAAATTTCTTCCTTGAAGTCTGGAACCAGGAACAAAAGAGGGCTGGATTCACTGCAGTCAGGACCTATAAAGGTAAGCAGAAACACCCGCCCCCCTACTTGCAACAATGTAACATCTAGTACCTTCCAGACTTCAACTCAGTTATCCCTTAATTTTGTTACAGGCCCAGTAGAGGGCCCTCCACTTCCATAAGGGATAAACCTCCTATTGCGTCTTACCTGTACCCACATGACTTAAATGAAATACTAATACTTAACAATAATTTACATGAAATAAAAACACTTGACAACCAGTTAAATGGGCAAAAGACCGGTCACGGTCACATTTATTAACACATAAGCCTTTAAAACTAGGCCTATGTAAATATGCCAACTAGGCAACCAAAGTACTTCAAATAGGAGAACTGTAACAGTTCTTCGATGGTGGCGGCAATGAACTAGCTAAAATTAACCCCTACTAGCAGACGGTCAGAGCCCTACACGGTGTGTGCAGTGTGGCACGATTGCCACACCCAATTGGCGGGGAGAGAGAGCTGTAAGCTGAAAGAGGTATTTGCCTAAGATTCGTAGGGGGGAGGAACCCCTAGGTCGGCACCTAGTGAGTGTCACCTCCCCCATCCCATGACATCACTCATCTCTCTCCCTTCCCGCTCTCTGGGCCCTGACCGACCGCCACAAGAGTCAACCGCCTCTTGCCGCCACAACTGACAAGCTCTTACCATATATATTAACTCTATAACAATACAACCTTAAATATAGAACATATGCATTCAAACAACCAGTAACAATGCTTTCCTAATATCCCCCAGAAAAATGTCCAAGCCCACCTCTGTCAGGTGAACCCCATCAGGGCGATAGAGAGCCTTGTTGTCAGCCGTCAACTCGTCATGCCTAATGGCAAAACCACCTAACGCCGTGACCGACCGCCCCATTTCCCTATTCAGCTTCTTCCTCACGTTATACGCTGCCCTCTGATTTACAATGTACCTCCAACGCAGTCGTGCAACTACGTTGGACCAACCAATCTGTACCTCAGGAAGCCAAGCACAGATCCAGCGTATGTCAGAAGCCATCTTTCGAATCAACTACAAAACAGGAACGGACCCCATGTCATTCCCTCCCAAATGCAGCACAATAATGTGAGGCTTTCCCCACCGCCTGTGTGCATCCTGTAGCAAGGTGGGCAAATCATCCCAAGTTAAACCCCTGCGCCCTAGCCACCGCACATTAGCTCTGGATGCCGCCAATCCCAATTGCTGCCCGTCTGGCCGCTGCGACGCCCTGATGGACGCCCAGTGCACGAAGGAATGCCCCACGATCCACACCCGTTTCGCGGGGGCATTCATGCCTGAAAACATAGGATACAAGACTGAGCAAACCATGACCCACCATTGCATCCCAAACACCCAACTGCCAACCACATCGGGACCCCTTTAATCAACATGCGAAACCCAGCCTACCTGAGTTCGCCCCCCAAAGGGCGTATATATGCTTTAAAAACGACCTGACTTCCAACGCCCCAATTTCTTAATATCTGATTCAGAAACACCACTGGTCGCTGCGGTAGTGGCAGCCCCAATCCTAAAGGAATGGGATGCAATTTTCAACGGATCCAGGCCAGCAGCGGCCGCAGCCTTCGCCAGGACCCTTTTGAATTGAAACAACGATAACGCGGACCCATCCTCATGGATGAATAACTGACGAAAACCCTGTGGTCTAAGCTGGCAATAATCGTTGAAACTCCTAACCGGCAACATTCAGGGAATTCGTTTTTTCCTAGCACTAGCCAAGCTCCCTTGCCTTCCGGATCCGTCTTGGACCTAGGCACTAGAAGCAGCAGCCCATCATCTGATGGGCGCACATGCTCCCATTGTATCCCACCATACGTATCCCTCTTTGATGCAGCCACAAGTTCGCCGACCCTCAATGCCCCAGCCAGGGCAAACGAGAAGGCTGCCCTAAACAGTGCCGCCTCGAACAAGGATGAGCACACTGACTGCAGTGTACCAACCAGTTCGCGCAATCTTAGAGGTGTAATTGGCACTCTGCGGTCTTTTTCACGTGGGGACATCCGCCCCCAACCCTTCATTACCTGTTTCACTAGAAATGACCGGGAAAAATCCACAAAACCGAACGCCCTATTGAAGAACGCCACGGCCGTAAGCCTACTCTGAACCGACAGCCTAGATACTCCCTGACTATGTAACCCTGCAAGCCAGTCAAGCACCTGTACCTGTGTAGCCGCCATTACAGTAAATCCTTGTTGGCTGGCGAAGCAGACCCACGATCTCCAGTGCTTCTCATATGCACACCACGTCTTGGGAGCCAAGGATGCCCTTATCAGGGGGAGGACACTTTCCCAACCCCCGCCATCTGCCAAAGAAAAGGAGGGCAATTTAGACTGGTTCTTGCGGCCCCTGGCGCCACCCTCCTAAACTGATCCCATTGAAACCTGGACAGAGCATCTGCTACGATGTTTCTAACGCCCGGCACCTGTCACGCCGTGAAACGCACGTTCAACTGCAAACAACGCAACACCAGGTGTCGTAAGTATATAACCACCTTGGGGGAAGAAGCAGATAGCCGGTTTATGGCAAAGACAACGCTCATGTTGTCCGACCAGAAAATCACCGCCCGGTTGGCCAGCCTCTGGCCCCAGAGTTCGACCGCCACAATGATTGGGAACATTTCCAGCAACGTTAGGTTTCTGGTCAAACCAGCGGAAACCCAATCCACAGGCCAAGGAGCCGCGCTCCATTCGCCATTGAAATAAGCCCCATACCCAAAGCCACCCGCCGCATCAGTAAATAGATGAAGCGATTGATTGGACATAGGGCCCTCCTGCCAAATGCAGACACCGTTAAATTTCATCAGAAATTCCTCCCATTCCTCTCATCTCCGCGGACACCCTAACCCGGGAACCGCGTCCCTTCGGGCCTTGCAGCTGACTCTCCAGCCTCCTGTTGAATACCCTTCCCATGGGTATAGCCCTGCCCGCAAAATTAAGGAGACCCAACAAGGACTGCAGTTCCTTAAGTGAAATCGATTCCTCACTGCGCACATACAAAACCACCTGCAACAGGCGGTCGACTTTGTCCTGTGGCAACCTGCAAACCGCCGCCTCAGTATCTATTTCGATACCAAGGAAAGTAAGGCACGGGCAGGGACCCTGTGTCTTATCCTCTGCCAGAGGCACCCCGAATCTACCCATCATGTCTTGCATGATAACCATCATGGGTGAGCATTCGTCCAAATCCGCCCTACCTACCAGCAAGAAGTCATCCAGGTAGTGGGCCACGGCCCCACCCCCAGATGCCCTCTGCACCACCCAGTGTAGAAAGGAACTAAAACACTCGAACAAGGCGCATGATAGCGAGCATCCCATGGGAAGACATTTGTCCACATAGAAAGCCCCATCCGCCTTCATACCCATAAGCCTGAATGCTGATGGGTGAAGGGGCAGCAGACGAAAAGCTGACTCAATGTCCAGTTTTGCCATTAGAGCCCCAGCTCCCTTACCCCTGACGATCCCCAGAGCATCGTCAAATGACTGGTAGTGGACCGAGCTCATGTCCGGGTCGATGGCATCATTCACCGACCCCCCTTTTGGGAACGACAAGTGGTGAATAAGCCGAAACTTTCCCGTGTCCTTCTTAGGGACTACCCCCAAAGGGGACACCACTAAGTCGGGAAGCGGCTACCCTTCCCAAAGCCAGTTCTTTATTCAGTTTTTCCCGCACTACTTCTGGGAATTCGTAAGCCGACTTAAGGTTCCTGTGAACCACTGAACCCGCAACATTACCCACCACCGGGATCCTAAATCCCTCCCGCAACCCAGACCGAAGCAGCTGAGCAGCTTCTTGGTCCGGGTAATGAGCCAGCCAAGGCTCCATGGCTGTTAATCTAAGTGGGGTTGGGGCCCTTGTACCCAGGGACCCCTCTGGATGCCGGCTTGTCACTGCCGGATTCCTTCTGCTTGCTGCAATCTGTCCCTGAATGGGGTCCGCCACAGAATTTGCAGGTGTGACGAAAGGAACAACTAGCCCCTCTGTCACATTGTTTATCCTGGAATTTCCAGCATTCTCTGCCATGCCGCTTCTGCCGCTGGGCCACTCTATTAGCCCCTTGCCTAGGGGGAGGGGTGCTGCCCGCACCCCCTTCCAACACCAGCTTTGACCAAAGGTCAATATCCTTAGTACCAAAGTGCAGGAGGGGGTTACCCACCATTTTCCTGCGGAAGGCCATGTCGTACTCCCTCCACGCACCTTCCTTAAACCTAGCCCGTATATCGTCAATGGTATCTTCGTATTTAAATAAGTTATGCCCCTGTGAGGGCCACTTATCTACATAACACGTGGCCAGTACCCTAAAGCAACGATGCCACTCCTCGAAGTCTCTGGCCTCTGGACCTTCTTTGGTCCTGTGCCATCCGCCGCTCGTTCTCTAGCCCTACAAGACTCGGGGGACAATTCAAAAATGTTGACATAATGCCCATCTTGAATTTTTTTTGACCACCTTAGATTTTAGGTGACCATATAGGGAGTGCACCAAACACGGGTATGTGTCCCCGTGAGACGCCACTTTCCTAGACACCGGGGGCGCTCCCATGCCCGGGAACCCCAGGGGAGGCTCCTGCGCTAACGGAACTATGTGACTACTCTGAGCTCTAGGGACTTTCCCTTTCACCTGCGCAGCAACCAGCTTTTTTATCATCTTAAACATCTCCTTCTGGCCCTTTCCAACTAAGCCCAAATCACCCTCACTCTCAGATCCCGACTCACTAGAGGATGAACCCAGCTCTACATGTGCAGATGTGTGTAATAGAAACTCACCGCTGGGGGCCAGTGGTGGCGCAGCTCCTGCAGGCGCCTGCTGATGTCTTTCCTCTGTGGTAGCTGGTGATGAAGCAGTAAGCGGTACCGTCCCTTGCCGTGGCGTAGATGCCATAGCTGGAACTGCCGGATCCATCTGGAAACCCTGTGAAAACAAGACATTTTGGGGAGTACTCCGCGTGGATGACTGGACCCCTGGGGGGTTCCCACCCTGTTCCCCAGACAGACACCAAGCGCAGCAGCAACCGCCCTCCTGATGATCTCCTCAGTACCACTGGCAATATGGCCCTGTGGCCCACTCACACTCTCACTGGCAGCCGCCCGCCTTAGGCCTGAAGGCACCTGCCTATTACTATCCCTGACTACGTGTCCCCCTGAAGCTGTGCCTGCCACATCCAAATATTCAGTATCACCAGGTGAATCCCCCTGCCTAGCCACAGTTATCTCCCTGTGGACCCCTGTAAGCAATCTTGACTGCGCAGCACGACCGGAAATAACACTTCTCCCCCTTTGTCTTAACGCTGTAGCTCTCCTACCTCCAGGCGTTTTACCCAGTGCCTTGCCACACATACCCCCAAAGCTCCCTCTCGCGCGCGCCCCAGTTGCCCCTTCACCCGCACGGAGCCTCCCCAACTCACTAGTGTGTGCTCCGTGCTGACCTGCTCCTGGCTCCTACGCTGCGTTCACTGCAGCGCCCGCGCTCCTCCCTGTCTGAGACGTCACTCAGGGAGGATGCGCGCGACGCCGGAAGGGGCGGGGCTACAGCCCGACGCACGCCCGGGTTCATGGAGAGCCCTGACCACGTGGGCGCCCTGCACTCCGGCCTGCACCGCTGCTCCACCGCCCAGGCCTCCCGGGGACAAGTTCCCCGCAAGCGCCTGGGCCAGTGCGAGGACCGAAGCTAAGGCCTCAGGCGGCAGTGCCGTAAGCTGCTGCCATGACGCCTGCCCGGCAGCCGCTTGGCCCGATAGCGCATGTTCCACCGGAGGGGGACCGGCAGGTGTATCCGGATCATCTAGATGGGGGTAAAGGGATGGGGAGACAGCCGCTTGTACCACGGGACCCCTGGGAGGGGTATGCAATACAGGCCCCATAGCCCCCCGGCTGGAGGAAGGCCCAGGCCCATCATCCAGCTCAGGGGCCGGGGGCACCGTAATAACAGGGGAGGCGATTTGGATGGGATGAGGGACTGAGGGAGGGCACTGCGATCCAGAGCCCACAGCAGTGGCCCTGGCTCCCAGCTCCCCCCTCGTGTTAGGCCTGCCCTGGGCCCTGGGGGCTGACTTGTTTTTGTGAACAGGGGAGGGGGGTACCACATCCTCTGATGCTGATCCGCTCTCTCTTGCAGCTCCCCTCATGCCTGGAACCTCCTTCACAACTTCTCTGTAGCGCTTTGGCGGCACAGACTTTCTCTTGGCACGCTCCATCTCTACAGAAAAATTTCTTCCTTGAAGTCTGGAACCAGGAACAAAAGAGGGATGGATTCAATGCAGTCAGGACCTATAAAGGTAAGCAGAAACACCCGCCCCCCTACTTGCAACAATGTAACATCTAGTACCTTCCAGACTTCAACTCAGTTATCCCTTAATTTTGTTACAGGCCCAGTAGAGGGCCCTCCACTTCCACAAACTTAGAACATAATGAGATCTGATATCACCTTTAAGTTCAACCCATTGTAAAAGGCTGTGGTTTCAAAGCACAAAATCAGCTACTTCATATACACAAATAAGCATGAAAATGGAATTTCTCAAATATTTTATACTCTGCAGTTGGTATAACAAGTCATTCAGAATACATTAATGGAAAAACAATTTTACAGTGTACTGTCCCTTTAAGGAGGATGAGCTGTGAGGGGGAGGGGTATACACAAGGTGGAAGATCAGGTCTTTTTGATCGTTAATAAAAGCAGCTTTAGAACCACTTTCAGACTCACTATGGAAAGGGGTGAGTTGGGTAATTGCGGCAGACACACATTTCAGTGCAGCCGTGGGATTGTGTTGCTATTATTGGTTCCAACTGACAACCATAAAGAATTGGGAGCTTCCCCACTGCCTGAGCTGATGAAATGTTAAAGGGGCATGAACCCCAAACATTTTCAATTTGCTTCTTTTATTAAATTGTCTTTGTTCTCATGATATTCTTTGTTGAAGAGATAAAAGTAGGTTTCTGGAGCACTACATGGCAGGAAATAGTGCTGCATTCTAGGGGGGATATTTATCAAAAGTCTGGTGGACCTGATCCGACAGTGTGGATCAGGTCCGCCAGACCTCTCTGAATGCGGAGAGCAATACGCTCTCTCCGTATACAGCATTTCACCAACAGCATTGCACCATTGTGAGCTGCTGGTGCAACGCCGCCCCCCTGCAGCAGGGAGGTGTCAATCAATCCGATCGTACTCGATCGGGTTGATTTTCGCCGATGTGTGTCCGCCTGCTCAGAGCTTCAGGGGCCTATCTATCAAGCTCCGAATGGAGCTTGATGCCCCGTGTTTCTGACGAGCCAGCAGTTGTGAAGCAGCGGTCACAAAGACTGCTGCTCCATAACCTATCCGCCTGCACTGAGCAGGCGGACAGACATCGCTGGAAATCAACCCGATCGAGTACGATCGGGTTAATTGACAACCTCCTGCCGCGAGTCTACAGGGGCCGGCGTTGCACCAGCAGCTCTTGTGAGCTGCTGGTGCAATGCTGAATACGGCGAGCGTATTGCTCGCCGTATTCAGCAAGGTCTGTCGGACCTGATCCACACTGTCGGATCAGGTCCGACAGACCTTGATAAATAGAGGCCTCAGACTGCTGCTTCATAACTGCTGTTTCTGGCGAGCCTGCAGGCTCGCCAGAAACACGAGCCCTCAAGCTCTGTCCGGAGCTTGATAAATGGGCCCCTAGTACTCTTGCTAATGTATTACACGAGCACACTCCTGAGCTTATGTCCCTGCTTTTCAACTAAGAAAATCTGAAAATAGATGTAAATTGGAAAAATGTTTAAAATGGTATATGCTATCTGAATCACAAAAGAAAAATGTAGAGTTCACGAGATCGCACTTCTATAGGCTCCGATGGGTGCTTCGTTCTCATGCCGTCAGACACAGCATGAGAACTAGTGCAGCGTAGGGGGTAAGTCACTCAGCGATGGGCAGCAAATATAAATATATATGTATATAAGCAGGGGCGAAACTACAGGGGGTGCAGAGGTTCGCAACTGCGACTGGGCCCATGAGGGTGGGGGCCCAGCTTGAATAAAAAACGTTGACCTGCCACTGCCTGCACTGATTTCATGTGAGTGTGACAGAGTGTTTCTGTTTTACCCATTGGTGTTTATGTGTGTGTAAGTGTGTATGTATGTATGTGACTGTGTGAGTATTTATGCATGTATGTGTGTGTGTATGTTTGTGACTGTGTGTGTATTTATGTATGTATGTGTGTATGTATGTATGTGACTGTGTGTGTATTTATGTATGTATATGTGTGCGTGTGTGTATGTGTGTGACTGTGCGTGTATTTATGCATGTATGTGTGTGTGTATGTATGTGACTGTGTGTGTATTTATGCATGTATGTGTGTGTGTGTGTATGTATGTGACTGTGTGTGTATTTATGTATGTATGTGTGTATGTATGTATGTGACTGTGTGTGTATTTATGTATGTATGTGTGTATGTATGTATGTATGTGACTGTGTGAGTATTTATGCATGTATGTGTGTGTGTATGTTTGTGACTGTGTGTGTATTTATGTATGTATGTGTGTATGTATGTATGTATGTGACTGTGTGTGTATTTATGTATGTATGTGTGTATGTATGTATGTGACTGTGTGTGTATTTATGTATGTGTGTATGTATGTATGTGACTGTGTGTGTATTTATGCATGTATGTGTGTGTGTATGTATGTGACTGTGTGTGTATTTATGTATGTATGTGTGTATGTATGTATGTGACTGTGTGTGTATTTATGTATGTGTGCATGTATGTATGTATGTGACTGTGTGTGTATTTATGTATGTATGTGTGTATGTATGTGACTGTGTGAGTATTTATGCATGTATGTGTATGTTTGTGACTGTGTGTGTATTTATGTATGTATGTGTGTATGTATGTATGTATGTGACTGTGTGTGTATTTATGTATGTATGTGTGTATGTATGTATGTGACTGTGTGTGTATTTATGTATGTGTGTATGTATGTATGTGACTGTGTGTGTATTTATGCATGTATGTGTGTGTGTGTGTGTATGTATGTATGTGACTGTGTGTGTATTTATGTATGTGTGTGTGTGTATGTATGTGTGTGTGTATGTATGCATATGTGTGTGTAGTGTATGTATGTGACTGTGTGTGTATTTATGCATGTGTGTGTGTGTGCATGTGACTTTGTGTGTAGTTATGTGTGTGTGTGTATGTATGTGTGTGTGTATTTATGCATGTGTGTATGTGAGTGTATGTATGTGACTGTGTGTGTATTTATGCATGTATGTGTGTGTGTGTGTGTGTGTGTGTGTGTATGTATGTGACTGTGTGTGTATTTATGCATGTATGTGTGTGTATGTGTATGTATGTATGTGTGTGTGTATGTATGCATGTGTGTGTGTATGTGTGTGTATGTATGTGACTGTGTGTGTATTTATGCATGTATGTATGTGTGTGTATGTATGTGACTGTGTGTGTATTTATGCATGTATGTATGTGTGTGTATGTATATGACTGTGTGTGTATTTATGCATGTATGTATGTGTGTGTATGTATGTGACTGTGTGTGTATTTATGCATGTATGTATGTGTGTGTATGTATGTGACTGTGTGTTTTTCTGCATGTATGTGTAGGGTCAGACCAGCCATCTCACCGGCAGATTACAGACTGTGTCACTGACTCACTATATACAGTACTGGTGGGTTAAACAGTGTCACTACAGTAATAGGGGGTCAGACCATCTCACAGACTGTGGGCACAGGGTACCTCCTTTTGCAGACGTAATCTGATTCACATTTTTTTTCTGTGTTAAATGTAAAAAAAAAAAAGATATGTATCAAATTCACTTTTTTTTGGGGTGTGGGGAGGGGGGCCCTTCTTAGATTCTTGCACCTGGGCCCTGTGGTTTCTAGTTACGCCTCTGTATATAAGCATTGATATATATTTACTGGTAACACAGTCCCCATAAACATCACTTTTCAGTGACTTTTTTTTCAAACACCCCCACAGCTGCCAACTTTAGCCCCTTATAATGGCTTCATGCAGATGCTAATATTTGTAATTTTTAATAAAGATTACTACATTTTCTTTTGTGGGCAATTGGGGGACATTTAGAAAATTAACCAGAGGTCTGACCCCTAAAAAGTTACACTATAACTATCTTTAAATAAATAAAAAATTACCTGTGAAAAAACTAACATTAAACTATAAATTAACCTAACATTACTATTCTAATAAAATAAAAAAAACAATTAAAAAACCTAAATTACAAATTTAAATAAACCTAATACTAATAAAAAAATTAAAAAATCTAAGATTACAAGAAATAATAAATGAATTTATCAAAAATAAAAACAATTACACCAAATCTAATAGCCCTTAAAAAATTAAAAGCCCCCAAAATAAAAACACCCCCTAACATAGCATTGTCCTAAGTTAAACAGCTCTTTTACATTAAAATATTACAGTCCCCCCTAAAAGTAAACCCCCCCCACAACCAACCAACCCCCCAAAATAAAAAACCTAAATCTAAAAAAATCCTAAACTACCCAATGCCCCTAAAGTGGCATTTGTATGGGCATTGCCCTAAAAAGGGCATTCAGCTCTTTTACTGCCCTTAAAAGGGCATTCAGCTCTTTTACACTGCCCAAAGCCCTAATCTAATAAAAACGCACCCCAAAAAAATGAAGAATATTTTTTTTGTTTCACAAAATCCATAACTACTGGTCTAAGATCGCGGAATGGATCAGGGCGGTATAGGCTGTAATGCAAGCATTTTAGTCGGACTGTACAACCTGTAATACGGAGCTATGGAAAATCCCGCACTCATTTTTTTAAAATGCGGAATGGACGTTGCGTTACAGGCTAAAATGCTGTAGTATTAGGTTTATTTAATTTTGTAATTTAGGTTTTTTGAATGGTAGCTTTTTTTATTTTATTAGAATAGTAATGTTAAAAGGATAGTTATATTGTAACTTTTAATTTAGGTTTAGGGGTTATTAGTTTAAATTAGTGATTTGCTATGTGGGGGGCCGGCAGTTTAGGGGTTAATAGGTTTAGTTTATTAGTTACAATTAGGGGGGATGGTGGCTTAGGGGTTAATAGGTTTAGTTTATTAGTTACGATGTGGGGGGCTGGTGGTTTAGGGGTTAATATAGTGTTGCCGATGTGGGTGGGCGGCTGATTAGGGGTTAATAAGTTTAATATAGTATTTGTGATGCGGGAGGGTGGCGGTTTAGGGGTTAATAGGTAGTTTATGGGTGTTAGTGCACTTTGTAACATTTTTCTTTTGCAAAATTCATAACTACTGGTCTCAGATTGCGAAATGAATCAGGGCGGTATAGACTGTATTTCAAGCATTTTAGCTGGACCGCACAACCTGTAATATGGTGCTATGGAAAATCCCACACTCAAACGTAATTTTTTGAGTGCGGAATGGACGTTGCATTACAGGCTAAAATGCTTGCGGTATAGCTATATCACCGTGACTCGTAAAATATGTGTTACCGGCCATTCCACATGCAATCGCCAATTTTTCAGCAGTATAGCTGTACCGCAAAACTTGTAATCTAGGTGTTTGTTAATAAAAAATAAATAAATATGATACCATCGTGAAAAAAACTGAAAGATTAGAATTAACCCACGTGGGTTTATTTGTAAAAATTGCTGTCAATGTTTATCTCCATTAAGTAAAAAAAAAAAAAAAACTTTTACAAAATGTCATTTTATAATGTAAATCTCAAGAACATTCTACACAATTAAATTACAATAACATAAATTGCTATATGATTGATAACGACTTTATTCTTAGATATTATATTATTATTGCTTTACATTATGGAGGTATGAAAGAGTGAGTTCTTTGTGCCTTATTATGAGGAAGCTTTACAATATATTTTTTTATTCAGTAAAGGTGCCACAATATAAACTAACATTTTGCTATGGTTTATATCTTTGTTTTAGCTCTCTATACACAACAGCACAGTTATTAGACGAGGTGCTATCAGCAGGAGTTAGTATCAGTCTTCACCTGCTGTTTTACTGTTCCTAATCGGTAGAGAAGGGAGTTTAAGTTGATTATTACATTATGCTGACAGTTTAGATATATGAGAAAAGAAATAGGGAGTGAATTGAGCTTGACAAAAAGCTAGAGAGAGAGAGAGAGTACAGCTGATGTTGGAGGGAATGGCTGTGATAGGTGGTATAGCAGGGGAAGGTGGGGCTATAAGGGGTGTATGAAGGAAGAGGGTGCTATCTAATGTGCTATGTGAGAATGAAATCACTCTTTGCTGGGGTAGAGATTGAACCAGTTGGGGGTTGGAAGATCTGTGGTCAAATGTTAGATAGAATAGATGGAAGAACAGAGTTATTGGTGCCTTTGTCCATCAGTGATTAATAAATCCGTAGCGATACACATATACAAGACCAGCTTAATCTTATCATCAGCAGTGGATCAGTAATTTACCAGATTTGGAAACCTAATGTATATATTGTACAGTAAATGCAATGTGATAAACACATATGTGAATAGCGAATGGTGAAAAATTCTAGTGAGGTTTACAGACTTTACATACACATTATAATACAATATAGTAACATTTGTGAATCTCAGTTACGTGACGTCACCAGAGCACATCCTAAGCAAACAGACCTTTATGAATAGTGAGAGGTGAAACGTTCTAGTGAGGTATACAGACTTTGCGTACACATTAAATAGTAACATTTGTGAATCTCAGTTACATCTTGTACTATAAGCGTAACGTGATACTTCACCAGAGCGCATCCTAAGCAAACAGACCTTTGTGAATAGCGAGAGGTGAAACGTTCTAGTGAGGTTTACAGACCTTACATACACATAGAATACAAAACAATCTGCATGCCTTTCACTAGCCATTAAATTCTCACAAGAGAACCTACAGTCAGGATTTATCAAGCAGCGGTCATCAGATCGCTGCTTCCCTACCCTTTTCTCCACCTCTTAGGTGGAGAATTTCAATCTCCCTGGTCTCGTTCGACCGTAGATATTGACAGCTCCTGCCCGCACTTGATTGGCTGTGCATGGGCAGGGGGCGTGGTTGCACGCAATCACAAAATATGTCCGCCCCTGACCGCCCTTGACTGATTAATCGAGCCCTATATGCACTTTGTTAAATCTAATAGACTTGTGAAGTTTATCTCACATCCTGTATTGAGTCTGGCTATGGTGATACACATCAGTAATCAGGATTTACAAATTTAGTAAAATGGTTTCATATCCTCTACAAAACTGGGGTTTGTGAGCAGTGAGAAGGGCTGTGATTACTCTGCTAAAATGCATATTTTATTTCTGCATCTATTGAGGGAAGTAACCGCCTCCATATATCTTGTACAAAGGCTGCACATGAATTTGAATAGATTTATCCCACAGTGACAGGAGCCGGAGCGACAATCTGTCATCTCTTCTCTGTGTGGAATAACTGGGACTCTCTTCAATAAAATGTATTTGCAATCGAGCAGGTAGTATTTTAACTAGGAGACTTCTTTTCCCAATAATTTCTGTGCAGTCAATGTCTCCATTATGATAAATTATACACACGTGTTTGAGAGATCCTCGAATTGTCTATTAAATCTTGAATTTCAGTATTAGCTGCCAATGAGAAGCAGCATGACTGTAAAACCAGCCATTATATCCAGAGGGAGAGCTGGTAGATATTCACTAAGTTCAGCTAATGCTGGGAGATATTCACTAAGCCCAGGTAGTGCTGGGAGATATTCACTAAGGTCAGCTAGTGTTGAGATATATTCACTAAGGTCAGCTAGTGCTGAGAAATATTCACTACGGTCAGCTAGTGCTGAGAGGTATTCACTAAGGTCAGCTAAGGTCAGCTAGTGCTGAGAGATATTCACTAAGGTCAGATAGTGCTTGAGAGATATTCACTAAGGTCAGCTAGTGCTTGAGAGATATTCACTAAGGTCAGCTTGTGCTGAGAGATATTCACTAAGGTCAGCTAGTGCTGAGCTATATTTACTAAGGTCAGCTAGTGCAGAGAGATATTCACTAAGGGCAGCGAGTGCTGTGAGATATTCACTAAGGTCAGCTTGTTCTTGAGAGATATTCACTAAGCTCAGCTAGTGCTGAGAGATATTCACTAAGTTCCGCTAGTACTGAGAGATATTTACTAAGGTCAGCTAGTGCTGAGAGATATACACTAAAGTTTGCTAGTGCTGAGAGATATTCACTAAGTTCAGCTAGTGCTGGGAGATATTCAGGTAGTGCTGAGAGATATACACTAAGGTTTGCTAGTGTTGAGATATATTCACTAAAACCAGGTAGTGCTGGGAGATATTCACTAATTGTAGCAAGTGCTGGGAAATATTCACTAAGCGCAGGTAGTGCTGAGACTGAGAGATATTCACTAACATCAGCTAGTGCTGAGAGATATTCACTAAGGTCAGCTAGTGCTGAGAGATATTCACTAAGGTTAGCTAGTGCTGAGAAATATTCACTAAGGTCAGATATTTATAAAAAATATTCACTAAGGTCAGCTAGTGCTGAGAGATATTCACTAAGGTTAGCTAGTGCTGAGAAATATTCACTAAGGTCAGCTATTTATGAGAGATATTCACTAAGGTTAGCTAGTGATGAGAGATATTCACTAAGCTCAGCTAGTGCTGAGAGATATTCACTAAGGTCAGCTAGTGATGAGAGATATTCACTAAGGTCAGCTAGTGATGAGAGATATTTACTAAGGTCAGCTAGTGCTTGAGAGATATTCCCTAAGCTCAACTTGTGCTGAGAGATATTCACTAAGGTCAGCTAGTGCTGAGAGATATTCACTAAGGGCAGCTAGTGCTGAGAGATATTCACTAAGATCAGCTAGTACTGAGAGATATTCACTAAGGTCAGCTAGTGCTGGGAGATATTCACTAAGCCCAGGTAGTGCTGAGATATATTCACTAAACCCAGGTAGTGCTGTGAGATATTCACTAATTGCAGCAAGTGCTGGGAAATATTCCCTAAGCCCAGGTAGTGCTGAGACTGAGAGATATTCACTAAGATCAGCTAGTGCTGAGAGATATTCACTAAGGTCAGCTAGTGCTGAGAGATATTAACTAAGGTTAGCTAGTGCTGAGAAATATTCACTAAGGTCAGATATTTATGAGAGATATTCACTAAGGTTAGCTAGTGATAAGAGATATTCACTAAGGTCAGCTAGTGCTGAGAGATATTAACTAAGGTCAGATATTTATGAGAGATATTCACTAAGGTCAACTAGTGATTAGAGATATTCACTAAGGTCAGCTAGTGCTGAGAGATATTTACTAAGGTCAGCTAGTGCTTGAGAGATATTCCCTAAGCTCAGCTTGTGCTGAGAGATATTCACTAAGGTCAGCTAGTGCTGAGAGATATTCACTAAGGTCAGCTAGTGCTAAGAGATATTCACTAAGATCAGCTGGTGCTGAGAGATATTCACTAAGGTTAGCTAGTGAACTAGTGTTGAGAGATATTCACTAAGGTCAGCTAGTGCTGAGAGATATTCACTAAGGTCAGCTAGTGCTGAGAAATATTCACTAAGATCAGCTAGTGCTGAGAGATAATCAATAAGGTCAGCAAGTTCTTGATAGATTTTCACTAGGGTCAGCTAGTGCTGAGATATATTCACTAAGGTCAGCTAGTGCTTGAGAGATATTCCCTAAGCTCAGCTTGTGCTGAGAGATATTCACTAAGGTCAGCTAGTGCTGAGAGATATTCACTAAGGTCAGCTAATGCTGATAGATATTCACTAAGGCCAGCTAGTGCTGAGAGATATTCACAAAGATTTGCTAGTGCTGAGAAATATTCACTTAGGTTAGCTAGTGGGCTAGTGTTGAGAGATATTCACTAAGGTCAGCTAGTGCTGAGAGATATTCACTAAGGTCAGCTAGTGCTGAGAAATATTCACTAAGATCAGCTAGTGCTGAGAGATAATCACTAAGGTTTGCTAGTGCTGAGAGATATTCACTAAGTTAAGCTAGTGCTGGGAGATATTCACTAAGCCCAGGTAGTGCTGAGATATATACACTAAACCTAGGTAGTGCTGTGATATATTCACTAATTGCAGCAAGTGCTGGGAAATATTCACTAAGCCCAGGTATTGCTGAGACTGAGAGATATTCACTAAGATCAGCTAATGCTGAGAGATATTCACTAAGGTCAGCTAGTGCTGAGGGATATTCACTAAGGTTAGCTAGTGCTGAGAAATATTCACTAAGGTCAGATATTTATGAGAGATATTCACTAAGGTTAGCTAGTGATGAGAGATATTCACTAAGGTCAGCTAGTGCTGAGATATTTTAACAAAGGTCAGATATTTATGAGAGATATTCACTAAGGTCAGCTAGTGATGAGAGATATTCACTAAGGTCAGCTAGTGCTGAGAGATATTTACTAAGGTCAGCTAGTGCTTGAGAGATATTCCCTAAGCTCAGCTTGTGCTGAGAGATATTCACTAAGGTCAGCTAGTGCTGAGAGATATTCACTAATGTCAGATATTTATGAGAGATATTCACTAAGGTCAGCTAGTGATGAGAGATATTCACTAAGGAAAGCTAGTGCTGAGAGATATTTACTAAGGTCAGCTAGTGCTTGAGAGATATTCACTAAGCTCAGCTTGTGCTGAGAGATATTCACTAAGGTCAGCTAGTGCTGAGAGATATTCACTAAGGTCAGCTAGTGCTGAGAGATATTCACTAAGATCAGCTAGTGCTGAGAGATATTCACTAAGGTCAGCTAGTGCTGAGAGATATTAACTAAGGTTAGCTAGTGCTGAGAAATATTCACTAAGGTCAGATATTTATGAGAGATATTCACTAAGGTTAGCTAGTGATAAGAGATATTCACTAAGGTCAGCTAGTGCTGAGAGATATTAACTAAGGTCAGATATTTATGAGAGATATTCACTAAGGTCAGCTAGTGATTAGAGATATTCACTAAGGTCAGCTAGTGTTGAGATATATTCACTAAGGTCAGCTAGTGCTGAGAGATATTCACTAAGGTCAGCTAGTGCTGAGAAATATTCACTAAGATCAGCTAGTGCTGAGAGATAATCAATAAGGTCAGCAAGTTCTTGATAGATTTTCACTAGGGTCAGCTAGTGCTGAGATATATTCACTAAGGTCAGCTAGTGCTTGATAGATATTCCCTAAGCTCAGCTTGTTCTGAGAGATATTCACTAAGGTCAGCTAGTGCTGAGAGATATTCACTAAGGTCAGCTAATGCTGATAGATATTCACTAAGGCCAGCTAGTGCTGAGAGATATTCACAAAGATTTGCTAGTGCTGAGAAATATTCACTTAGGTTAGCTAGTGGGCTAGTGTTGAGAGATATTCACTAAGTTAAGCTAGTGCTGGGAGATATTCACAAAGCCCAGGTAGTGCTGAGATATATTCACTAAACCTAGGTAGTGCTGTGAGATATTCACTAATTGCAGAAAGTGCTGGGAAATATTCACTAAGCCCAGGTATTGCTGAGACTGAGAGATATTCACTAAGATCAGCTAATGCTAAGAGATATTCACTAAGGTCAGCTAGTGCTGAGGGATATTCACTAAGGTTAGCTAGTGCTGAGAAATATTCACTAAGATCAGATATTTATGAGAGATATTCACTAAGGTTAGCTAGTGATGAGAGATATTCACTAAGGTCAGCTAGTGCTGAGATATTTTAACTAAGGTCAGATATTTATGAGAGATATTCACTAAGGTCAGCTAGTGATGAGAGATATTCACTAAGGTCAGCTAGTGCTGAGAGATATTTACTAAGGTCAGCTAGTGCTTGAGAGATATTCCCTAAGCTCAGCTTGTGCTGAGAGATATTCACTAAGGTCAGCTAGTGCTGAGAGATATTCACTAAGCTCAGATATTTATGAGAGATATTCACTAAGGTCAGCTAGTGATGAGAGATATTCACTAAGGAAAGCTAGTGCTGAGAGATATTTACTAAGGTCAGCTAGTGCTGAGAGATAATCAATAAGGTCAGCAAGTTCTTGATAGATTTTCACTAGGGTCAGCTAGTGCTGAGATATATTCACTAAGGTCAGCTAGTGCTTGAGAGATATTCCCTAAGCTCAGCTTGTTCTGAGAGATATTCACTAAGGTCAGCTAGTGCTGAGAGATATTCACTAAGGTCAGCTAATGCTGATAGATATTCACTAAGGCCAGCTAGTGCTGAGAGATATTCACAAAGATTTGCTAGTGCTGAGAAATATTCACTTAGGTTAGCTAGTGGGCTAGTGTTGAGAGATATTCACTAAGTTAAGCTAGTGCTGGGAGATATTCACTAAGCCCAGGTAGTGCTGAGATATATTCACTAAACCTAGGTAGTGCTGTGAGATATTCACTAATTGCAGAAAGTGCTGGGAAATGTTCACTAAGCCCAGGTATTGCTGAGACTGAGAGATATTCACTAAGATCAGCTAATGCTAAGAGATATTCACTAAGGTCAGCTAGTGCTGAGGGATATTCACTAAGGTTAGCTAGTGCTGAGAAATATTCACTAAGGTCAGATATTTATGAGAGATATTCACTAAGGTTAGCTAGTGATGAGAGATATTCACTAAGGTCAGCTAGTGCTGAGATATTTTAACTAAGGTCAGATATTTATGAGAGATATTCACTAAGGTCAGCTAGTGATGAGAGATATTCACTAAGGTCAGCTAGTGCTGAGAGATATTTACTAAGGTCAGCTAGTGCTTGAGAGATATTCCCTAAGCTCAGCTTGTGCTGAGAGATATTCACTAAGGTCAGCTAGTGCTGAGAGATATTCACTAAGCTCAGATATTTATGAGAGATATTCACTAAGGTCAGCTAGTGATGAGAGATATTCACTAAGGAAAGCTAGTGCTGAGAGATATTTACTAAGGTCAGCTAGTGCTTGAGAGATATTCACTAAGCTCAGCTTGTGCTGAGAGATATTCACTAAGGTCAGCTAGTGCTGAGAGATATTCACTAAGGTCAGCTAGTGCTGAGAGATATTCACTAAGATCAGCTAGTGCTGAGAGATATTCACTAAGGTCAGCTAGTGCTGAGAGATATTCACTAAGGTCAGCTAGTGCTGAGAAATATTCACTATGATCAGCTAGTGCTGAGAGATAATCACTAAGGTCAGCAAGTTCTTGATAGATTTTCACTAGGGTCAGCTAGTGCTGAGATATATTCACTAAGGTCAGCTAGTGCTTGAGAGATATTCCCTAAGCTCAGCTTGTTCTGAGAGATATTCACTAAGGTCAGCTAGTGCTGAGAGATATTAACTAAGGTCAGCTAATGCTGAGAGATATTCACTAAGGTCAGCTAATGCTGAGAGATATTCACTAAGATTTGCTAGTGCTGAGAAATATTCACTAAGGTTAGCTAGTGGGCTAGTGTTGAGCGATATTATTCACTAAGGTCAGCTAGTGCTGAGAGATATTCACTAAGGTCAGCTAGTGCTGAGAAATATTCACTAAGATCAGCTAGTGCTGAGAGATAATCACTAAGGTTTGCTAGTGCTGAGAGATATTCACTAAGTTAAGCTAATGCTGGGAGATATTCACTAAGCCCAGGTAGTGCTGAGATATATTCACTAAACCTAGGTAGTGCTGTGAGATATTCACTAATTGCAGCAAGTGCTGGGAAATATTCACTAAGCCCAGGTATTGCTGAGACTGAGAGATATTCACTAAGATCAGCTAATGCTGAGAGATATTCACTAAGGTCAGCTAGTGCTGAGGGATATTCACTAAGGTTAGCTAGTGCTGAGAAATATTCGCTAAGGTCAGATATTTATGAGAGATATTAACTAAGGTTAGCTAGTGATGAGAGATATTCACTAAGGTCAGCTAGTGCTGAGATATTTTAACTAAGGTAGGATATTTATGAGAGATATTCACTAAGGTCAGCTAGTGATGAGAGATATTCACTAAGGTCAGCTAGTGCTGAGAGATATTTACTAAGGTCAGCTAGTGCTTGAGAGATATTCCCTAAGCTCAGCTTGTGCTGAGAGATATTCACTAAGGTCAGCTAGTGCTGAGAGATATTCACTAAGGTCAGATATTTATGAGAGATATTCACTAAGGTCAGCTAGTGATGAGAGATATTCACTAAGGAAAGCTAGTGCTGAGAGATATTTACTAAGGTCAGCTAGTGCTTGAGAGATATTCACTAAGCTCAGCTTGTGCTGAGAGATATTCACTAAGGTCAGCTAGTGCTGAGAGATATTCACTAAGGTCAGCTAGTGCTGAGAGATATTCACTAAGGAAAGCTAGTGATGAGAGATATTCACTAAGGAAAGCTAGTGCTGAGAGATATTTACTAAGGTCAGCTAGTGCTTGAGAGATATTCACTAAGCTCAGCTTGTGCTGAGAGATATTCACAAAGGTCAGCTAGTGCTGAGAGATATTCGCTAAGGAAAGCTAGTGCTGAGAGATATTTACTAAGGTCAGCTAGTGCTTGAGAGATATTCACTAAGCTCAGCTTGTGCTGAGAGATATTCACTAAGGTCAGCTAGTGGTGAGAGATATTCACTAAGGTCAGCTAGTGCTGAGAGATATTCACTAAGTAAAGCTAGTGCTGAGCGATATTTACTAAGGTCAGCTAGTGCTTGAGAGATATTCACTAAGCTCAGCATGTGCTGAGAGATATTCACTAAGGTCAGCTAGTGCTGAGAGATATTCACTAAGGTCAGCTAGTGCTGAGAGATATTCACTAAGATCAGCTAGTGCTGAGAGATATTCACTAAGGTCAGCTAGTGCTGGGAGATATTCACTAAGCCCAGGTAGTGCTGAGATATATTCACTAAAACCAGGTAGTGCTGTGAGATATTCACTAATTGCAGCAAGTGCTGGGAAATATTCACAAAGCCCAGGTAGTGCTGAGACTGAGAGATATTCACTAAGATCAGCTAGTGCTGAGAGATATTCACTAAGGTCAGCTAGTGCTGAGAGATATTAACTAAGGTTAGCTAGTGCTGAGAAATATTCACTAAGATCAGATATTTATGAGAGATATTCACTAAGGTTAGCTAGTGATAAGAGATATTCACTAAGGCCAGCTAGTGCTGAGAGATATTAACTAAGGTCAGATATTTATGAGAGATATTCACTAAGGTCAGCTAGTGATTAGAGATATTCACTAAGGTCAGCTAGTGCTGAGAGATATTTACTAAGGTCAGCTAGTGCTTGAGAGATATTCCCTAAGCTCAGCTTGTGCTGAGAGATATTCACTAAGGTCAGCTAGTGCTGGGAGATATTCACTAAGGTCAGCTAGTGCTAAGAGATATTCACTAAGGTCAGCTAGTGCTAAGAGATATTCACTAAGGTTAGCTAGTGGGCTAGTGTTGAGATATATTCACTAAGGTCAGCTAGTGCTGAGAGATATTCACTAAGGTCAGCTAGTGCTGAGAAATATTCACTAAGATCAGCTAGTGCTGAGAGATAATCAATAAGGTCAGCAAGTTCTTGATAGATTTTCACTAGGGTCAGCTAGTGCTGAGATATATTCACTAAGGTCAGCTAGTGCTTGAGAGATATTCCCTAAGCTCAGCTTGTTCTGAGAGATATTCACTAAGGTCAGCTAGTGCTGAGAGATATTCACTAAGGTCAGCTAATGCTGATAGATATTCACTAAGGCCAGCTAGTGCTGAGAGATATTCACAAAGATTTGCTAGTGCTGAGAAATATTCACTTAGGTTAGCTAGTGGGCTAGTGTTGAGAGATATTCACTAAGGTCAGCTAGTGCTGAGAGATATTCACTAAGGTCAGCTAGTGCTGAGAAATATTCACTAAGATCAGCTAGTGCTGAGAGATAATCACTAAGGTTTGCTAGTGCTGAGAGATATTCACTAAGTTAAGCTAGTGCTGGGAGATATTCACTAAGCCCAGGTAGTGCTGAGATATATTCACTAAACCTAGGTAGTGCTGTGAGATATTCACTAATTGCAGCAAGTGCTGGGAAATATTCATTAAGCCCAGGTATTGCTGAGACTGAGAGATATTCACTAAGATCAGCTAATGCTGAGAGATATTCACTAAGGTCAGCTAGTGCTGAGGGATATTCACTAAGGTTAGCTAGTGATGAGAAATATTCACTAAGGTCAGATATTTATGAGAGATATTCACTAAGGTTAGCTAGTGATGAGAGATATTCACTAAGGTCAGCTAGTGCTGAGATATTTTAACTAAGGTCAGATATTTATGAGAGATATTCACTAAGGTCAGCTAGTGATGAGAGATATTCACTAAGGTCAGCTAGTGCTGAGAGATATTTACTAAGGTCAGCTAGTGCTTGAGAGATATTCCCTAAGCTCAGCTTGTGCTGAGAGATATTCACTAAGGTCAGCTAGTGCTGAGAGATATTCACTAAGCTCAGATATTTATGAGAGATATTCACTAAGGTCAGCTAGTGATGAGAGATATTCACTAAGGAAAGCTAGTGCTGAGAGATATTTACTAAGGTCAGCTAGTGTTTGAGAGATATTCACTAAGCTCAGCTTGTGCTGATAGATATTCACTAAGGTCAGCTAGTGCTGAGAGATATTCACTAAGGTCAGGTAGTGCTGAGAGATATTCACTAAGCTCAGCTTGTGCTGAGAGATATTCACTAAGGTCAGCTAGTGCTGAGAGATATTCACTAAGGTCAGCTAGTGCTGAGAGATATTCACTAAGGTCAGCTAGTGCTGAGAAATATTCACTATGATCAGCTAGTGGTTGAGAGATATTCCCTAAGCTCAGCTTGTGCTGAGAGATATTCACTAAGGTTAGCTAGTGGGCTAGTGTTGAGCGATATTATTCACTAAGGTCAGCTAGTGCTGAGAGATATTCACTAAGGTCAGCTAGTGCTGAGAAATATTCACTAAGATCAGCTAGTGCTGAGAGATAATCACTAAGATCAGCAAGTTCTTGATAGATTTTCACTAGGGTCAGCTAGTGCTGAGATATATTCACTAAGGTCAGTTAGTGGTTGAGAGATATTCCCTAAGCTCAGCTTGTGCTGAGAGATATTCACTAAGGTCAGCTAGTGCTGAGAGATATTAACTAAGCTCAGCTAATGCTGAGAGATATTCACTAAGCTTTGCTAGTGCTGAGAAATATTCACTAAGATCAGCTAGTGCTGAGAGAGATTCACTAAGGTCAGCTAGTGCTTGAGAGATATTCCCTAAGCTCAGCTTGTGCTGAGAGATTTTCACTAAGGTCAGCTAGTGCTGAGAGATATTCACTAAGGTCAGCTAGTACTGAGAGATATTCACTAAGGTCAGCTAGTGATGAGAGATATTCACTAAGGTCAGGTAATGCTGAGAGATATTCACTAAGGTCAGCTAGTGATGAGAAATATTCACTAATGTTAGCTAGTGATGAGAAATGTTCACTAAAGGCAGCTAGTGCTGTAAGGTATTCACTAAGGTCAGCTAGTGATGAGAGATATTCACTAAGGTTAGCTAGTGCTGAGAAATATTCACTAAGGCCAGCTAGTGCTGAGATATATTCACTAAGTTCAGCTAGTTCTTGAGAGATGTTTACTAGGGTCAGCTAGTGCTGAGATATATTTACTAAGGTCAGCTAGTTCTTGAGAGATATTCCCTAAGATCAGCTAGTGCTGAGAGATATTCACTAAGGTCAGCTAGTTCTTGAGAGATATTCCCTAAGGTCAGCTAGTGCTGAGAGATATTCAGTAAGGTCAGCTAGTGCTGAGATATATTCACTAAGGTCAGCTAGTTCTGAGAGATTTCCACTAAGCTCAGGTAGTGTTGATAGATATTCACTAAGTTCAGCTAGCTAGTGCTGAGAGATATTCACTAAGGTCAGCTAGTGGTGAGAGATATTCACTAAGTTTAGCTAGTGCTGAGAAATATTTACTCAGGGCAGCTAGTGCTTAGAGATTTTCACTAAGATCAGCTAGTGTGGAGATATATTCACTAAGGTCAGCTAGTTCTGAGAGATTTCCACTAAGCCCAGGCAGTGCTGAGAGATATTTACTAAGATCAGCTAGTGCTTGAGAAATATTCCCTAAAGCTCAGCTTGTGCTGAGAGATATTCACTAAGGTCAGCTAGTCTTATGAGATATTCACTAAGGTCAGCTAGTGCTGAGCAGGGATAGGCAAGGTGTCCGTATACGGACACTGGTGTCCGTGACTGGTCCCTGCAGTGTCCGCCACCCGTTTTGTGGAGGGAGGAAGGAGTAGGACAGATGAATGCTGGTCCTCACTCCTCCTTGACCCAAGAGGTGCCCCGCTTAGTAGCGGGAAAGTGAGGGAAGAAGGAAGCTGTCTGCAGTCAACTAACCGTGAGTCGTGACTTATCCCAATTCCTTGATCTGTGCGGCAGCGTGATGCTGGTGTCTGTGTGTAGAAGACCGCTGCCTACTCTGACAAACCTTACATAACCAACCATGATGATCATGCAATTAACATCAAGGTGGGTGGGTTTGGTCAGGAGTTGCAGACTCTCAATATAAAACCCAAAAAATTAAAGGTAATACCCCAAGCAGTCTTTCTATAAATGTTATTTTAAACTTGTTTGATTAGATAACTAATTTGTACTTGTGGAACTAGACTAGGGGCGTCCAACGTGCAGCCCATTTGACAGCAAAGTGTTGCTTTCCTGACTTATAGAAACATAGAATATGTCGGCAGATAGGAACCATTCGGTCTATCTAGTCTGCCCAATTTTCTGAATACTTACATTAGTTCCTGGCCTTATCTTATATCTAGCATAACCTTAGGCCTATCCCATGCATGTTTAAACTTCTTCACTGTCTCTACCACTTCTGCTGGATGGCTATTCCACCACATATCCACTACCCCCTCTTTAAAGAGTTTTTTTTCATGTTTTTAATTTGAAATGTACCTTGGTGTCCTTCAATAACGTCTGAACTTTGGAAAATGTCCGCCATAGCCTTGGTCTGTGCCTATCCCTGGTGCTGAGAGATATTCACTAAGATCAGCTAGTGCTGAGAGATATTCACTAAGGTCAGCTAGTGCTTAGAGATATTCACTAAGGCCAGCTAGTGCTTGAGAGATATTCCCTAAGCTCAGCTTGTGCTGAGAGATATTCACTAAGGTCAGCTAGTGCTGAGAGATATTCACTAAGATCAGCTAGTGCTGAGAGATATTCACTAAGATCAGCTAATGCTGAGAAATATTCACTAAAATCAGCTAGTGCTGAGAAATATTCACTAAGGTCAGCTAGTGCTGACAGATTTTCACTAAGATCAGCTAGTACTGAGAAATATTCACTAAGATGAGCTAGTGCTGAGAGATTTTCACTAAGGTCATCTAGTGCTGAGATATTCACTAAGGTCAGCAAGTTCTTGATAGATTTTCACTAGGGTCAGCTAGTGCTGAGATATATTCACTAAGGTCAGCTAGTGCTTGAGAGATATTCACTAAGCTCAGCTAGTGCTGAGAGATATTCACTAAGCTCAGCTAGTGCTGAGAGATATTCCCTAAGATCAGCTAGTGCTGAGAGATATTCACTAAGGTCAGCTAGTGCTGAGAGATATTCACTAAGATCAGCTAGTGCTGAGAGATATTCACTAAGGTCAGCTAGTGCTTACAGATATTCACTAAGATCAGCTAGTGCTATGATATATTCGCTAAGGTCAGCTAGTGCTTGAGAGATATTCACCAAGGTCAGCTAGTGCTTGAGAGATATTCACTAAGATCAGCTAGTGCTGAGAGATATTCACTAAGGTCAGCTAGTGCTTTAGAGATATTCCCTAAGGTCAGCTTGTGCTGAGAGATATTCACTAAGGTCAGCTAGTGCTGAGAGATATTCACTAAGGTCAGCTAGTGATGAGAGATATTCACTAAGCTCAGCTAGTGCTGAGATATATTTACTAAGGGCAGCTAATGCTGAGAGATATTCACTAAGGTCAGCTAGTGCTGAGAGATATTCACTAAGGTCAGCTAGTGATGAGAAATATTCACTAAGGTTAGCTAGTGATGACGATGGAATGTTCACCAAAGGCAGCTAGAGCTGTGAGATAGTCACTAAGGTCAACTAGTGATGAGAGCTATTCACTAAGGTTAGCTAGTGCTGAGAAATATTCACTAAGTTTAGCTAGCGATGAGAATGTTCACAAAAGGCAGCTACTGCTTTGAGATATTCACTAAGGTCAGCTAGTGAATAGAGATATTCACTAAGTTTAGCTAGTGCTGAGAAATATTCACTAAGGCCAGCTAGTTCTTGAGAGATATTTACTAGGAACAGCTAGTGCTGAGATATATTTATTAAGGTCAGCTAATTCTTGAAAGATATTCAGTAAGATCAGCTAGTGCTGAGAGATATTCCCTAAGGTCAGCTAGTGCTGAGAGATATTCACTAAGGTCAGCTAGTGCTGACAGATTTTCACTAAGATCAGCTAGTACTGAGAAATATTCACTAAGATAAGCTAGTGCTGAGAGATTTTCACTAAGGTCATCTAGTGCTGAGATATTCACTAAGGTCAGCAAGTTCTTGATAGATTTTCACTAGGGTCAGCTAGTACTGAGATATATTTACTAAGGTCAGCTAGTGCTGAGAGATATTCACTAAGATCAGCTAGTGCTGAGATATATTCACCAAGTTTAGCTAGTACTGAGAGATATTCACTAAGCTCAGCTAGTGCTGAGAGATATTCACTAAGCTCAGCTAGTGCTGAGAGATATTCCCTAAGATCAGCTAGTGCTGAGAGATATTCACTAAGGTCAGCTAGTGCTGAGAGATATTCACTAAGATCAGCTAGTGCTGAGAGATATTCACTAAGGTCAGCTAGTGCTGAGAGATATTCACTAAGGTCAGCTAGTGCTGAGAGATATTCACTAAGATCAGCTAGTGCTGAGAGATATTCACTAAGGTCAGCTAGTGCTTTAGAGATATTCCCTAAGCTCAGCTTGTGCTGAGAGATATTCACTAAGGTCAGCTAGTGCTGAGAGATATTCACTAAGCTCAGCTAGTGCTGAGATATATTTACTAAGGGCAGCTAATGCTGAGAGATATTCACTAAGGTCAGCTAGTGCTGAGAGATATTCACTAAGGTCAGCTAGTGATGAGAAATATTAACTAAGGTTAGCTAGTGATGAGGATGGAATGTTCACTAAAGGCAGCTAGTGCTGTGATATAGTCACTAAGGTCAACTAGTAATGAGAGATATTCACTAAGGTTAGCTAGTGCTGAGAAATATTCACTAAGTTTAGCTAGCGATGAGAATGTTCACTAAAGGCAGCTAGTGCTTTGAGATATTCACTAAGGTCAGCTAGTGAATAGAGATATTCACTAAGGTTAGCTAGTGCTGAGAAATATTCACTAAGGCCAGCTAGTTCTTGAGAGATATTGACTAGGAACAGCTAGTGCTGAGATATATTTATTAAGGTCAGCTAGTTCTTGAAAGATATTCAGTAAGATCAGCTAGTGCTGAGAGATATTCCCTAAGGTCAGCTAGTGCTGAGAGATATTCACTAAGGTCAGCTAGTGCTGAGAGATATTCACTAAGCTCAGCTAGTGCTGAGATATATTCACTAAGGTCAGCTAGTGGTGAGAGATTTCCACTAAGCCCAGGTAGTGCTGAGAGATATTCACTAAGATCAGCTAGTGCTGAGAGATATTCACTAAGGTCAGCTAGTGGCGAGATATATTCACTAAGGTTAGCTATTGCTGAGAGATATTCTCTAAGATCAGCTAGTGCAGAGAGGTATTCACTAAGGTCAACTAGTTCTTGATAGATATTCACTAGGGTCAGCTAGTGCTGAGATATATTCATTAAGGTCAGCTAGGTCTTGAGAGATATTTACTAAGATCAGCTAGTGCTGAGATATATTCACTAAGGTCTGCTAGTGCTGAGAGATTTCCACTAATCCCAGGTAGTGCTGAGTGATATTCATTAAGGTCAGCTAGTGCTGATATGTATTCACTAAGGTCAGGTAGTGCTGAGAGATTTCCACTAAGCCCAGGTAGTGCTGAGTGATATTCACTAAGGTCAGCTAGTGCTTGAGAGATATTCACTAAGGTTAGCTAGTGATTGAGAAATATTCACTAAGTTCAGCTAGTGCTGAGAGATATTCACTAAGATCAGCTAGTGCTGAGAGTCTGAGATATTCACTAAAGTCAGCTAGTGCTTGAGAGATATTGCCTAAGCTCAGCTTGTGCTGAGATATATTCACTAAGGTCTGCTAGTGCTGAGAGATTTCCACTAATCCCAGGTAGTGCTGAGTGATATTCATTAAGGTCAGCTAGTGCTGAGAAATATTCACTAAGGTCAGCTAGTGCTGAGAGATTTCCACTAAGCCCAGGTAGTGCTGAGTGATATTCACTAAGGTTAGCTAGTGATTGAGAGATATTCACTAAGTTCAGCTAGTGCTGAGCGATATTCACTAAGATCAGCTAGTGCTGAGAGATATTCACTAAGGTCAGCTAGTGCTTGAGAGATATTCCCTAAGCTCAGCTTGTGCTGAGAGATATTCACTAAGGTCAGCTAGTGCTGAGAGATATTCACTAAGGTCAGTTAGTGATGAGAGATATTCACTAAGGTCAGCCCGTGCTGAGAAATATTCACTAAGGGCACCTAGTGCTGAGAGATATTCACTAAGGTCAGCTAATGCTGAGAGATATTCACTAAGGTCAGCTAGTGATGACAAATATTCACGAAGGTTAGCTAGTGATGAGAAATGTTCACTAAAGACAGCTAGTGCTGTGAGATATTCACTAAGACCAGCTAGTGCTGAGAGATATTTACTAAGTTCAGCTAGTTCTTGAGAGATATTTACTAAGTTTAGCTAGCGCTGAAAAATATTCACTAAGGGCAGCTAGTGCTGAGAGATATTCACTAAGATCAGCTAGTGCTTAGAGATATTCACTAAGGTCAACAAGTTCTTGAGAGATATTCACTAGGGTCACCTAGTGCTGAGATATATTCACTAAGATCAGCTAGTTCTTGAGAGATTTTCACTAAGATCAGCTAGTGCTGAGAGATATTTTCTAAGATCATCTAGTGCATCTAGTCAGGTATTGCTGGGTGATATCTATTGTGTTTGTGCAAGAACAAATTTATGTGAACAGCCAAATGATTAAATAATTTAGAACCTGAATTATGTTATTGATTTTAATGGCCTTCAATTTAAACTTGCTACAAAGGACTTGGCAGCAGACTTCTATATTATAGTATTTAGCACAGTTTGGGTATTCCCGGCAAATCACAATGTGTCACATTCTCAGGATTTGTTTGTGAATGAGCAGCGTCCTCAAGTGAACTGGAAAATAGTCAAACTGTAAAGCCCTTAGACAAACACTTCATCACAATCCTCTTGAGGTTTGTCAATAAATGGGGGAAAAAGCTGTTTTGTCAACAGATATTAGTGAACTACCTGAGTGTAGTGCTGAGACAGCCGTGTGCTGACATATTTATCATCCTGCCCGTTCCTCTGGGCACTGGGGGATGTGAGGACATCCAACATTATCACTTTAAAAAAAAAAGACATCTGAGAAATGATAGGTTGTGTCAATCGGTTTGATGAAGTCAAAGACTTGTGACAGTCTCATGGGAGTCACAAACATATTAGCTAAGGTCATCCCAATGTGACATTCACCGTCAAGACTTATATAGGTCCATCTCACAACTCCTGTGCCAGAGGGATAGAAATTAGAGCTATGTATTTATCACTGGACAAACATGACAAGACACATTCTTACGTGACGGATTTAATATCATTACATCCAAAACAATGATCTATCTATCTATCTATCTATCTATCTATCTATCTATATCTATCTATTGAATATATATATATATATATATGTATATATATATATATATATTATCTATCTATCTATTATATATCTTATAATCTATCTATCTATCTATCTATCTATCTATTGAATATATATATATATATATATATATATGTATATATATATATATTATCTATCTATCTATCTATTATATATCTTATAATCTATCTATCTATCTATCTATATATGATCTCTATCTATCTATCTATTTATCTATCTATCTATCTATCTATCTATCTATCTATCATCTATCTATCTATCATCTATCTATCTATCTATCTATCTATTTGTCATCTATCTATTAATCATTCTATCTATCTGTCTATCATCTATCTATTTGTCATCTATCTATTAATCATTCTATCTATCTGTCTATCATCTATCTATCTATCTATCTATCTATCTATCATCTATCTAATATATATATATATAATATCTATATATCATCTATCTATCATCTGTTTATATAATATATATCTATCTATTTATCTATTATCTATCTATCTAATATCTATCTATATCTATCTATCTATCTATTTGTCATCTATCTATTATTCATTCCATCTATCTATTTATCTATCAATCAATCAATCTATTATATATCTATTTATCTATTTATCTATCTAATATATATCTATCTAACTATTTGTCATCTATCTATTAATCATTCTATCGATCTATTTATCTATCAATCAATCAATCAATCAATCAATCAATCAATCTATCTATTTATCTATCTATCTAATATCTATATCTATCTATCTAACTATTTGTCATCTATCTATTAATCATTCTATCTATCTATCTATCTATCATCTATTTATCTAATATATATATATATTATCTATCTATTTATCTATTATCTATCTAATATCTATCTTTCTATCTATATCTATCTATCAATTTGTCATCTATTTATTATTAATTCTATTTATCTATTTATCTATCAATCAATCAATTAATCTATCTATTATATATCTATCTATTTATCTATCATCTATCAATCATCTTTCAATCATCTATATAGTATCTATCTATCTATCATCTATTTATCTAATATATATATATATATATATATATATATATATATATATATTTATTTAATATCTTTTTAGCTTTTTTCTATCTAATAATCTATCTATCTATCAATTTGTCATCTATAAATTCGCCGTAATCTTCATATTAAAGAAGTGTTTTATTTCTTGTGAACGTTTTCGGGGAGTGTATATAGTTTTGATTGAATTTGACTGAGGACGGGGTCACTCCCCGAAAACGTTCACAAGAAATAAAACACTTCTTTAATGTGAAGATTACGGCGAGTGCTCTCTTTGGCTTTTTTATACAGATTTGGTGGGATGCACCCGGAGGAATTTGGGTATAGCGAGTGCTGCACTTTTGTACTACTATGTGGTATACATAGTAACATCAATAAAAACTTGCACTCACTGGGTATTTAAAAAATCAAATTTACTCTGATAAGTGTAACGTTTCGTGAACTTTACTTCTGAGGAAGGGGATGTAAAGTTCCCGAAACGTTACACTTATCACAGTAGATTTGATTTTTTAAATACCCAGTGAGTGCATGTTTTTATTGATGTTACTATATATATATTATCTTTTTATCTATTATCTATCTATCTATCTATCTATCTATCTATCTATCTATCTATATATATCTATTTGTCATCTATCTATTAATCATTCTATGTATTTATCTATCTATCAATCAATCAATCAATCAATCTATCTATTTATCTATCATCTATCAGTCATCTATATAGTATCTGTCTATCTATCTATCTATCTATCTATCTATCTATCTATCTATCTATCATTTATATAGTATTTTTCTATCTATCTATCATCTATCTATCTATCTATCATCTATCTATCTATCTATCTATCTATCTATCATCTATCTATCTATCATCTATATAGTATCTATCTATCTATCTATCTATCTATCTATCTATCTATCTATCAATCAATCAATCAATCATCTATCTATCTATCTATTAATCATCTATCTATCTATCTATCTATCTATCTATCTATCTATCTATCTATCTATTAATCATCTATCTATCTATCTATCTATCTATCTATCTATCTATGATTTATCTATCTCTCTATCTATCATCTATCAATCATCTATATAGTATCTATCTATCTATCAGTCAGTCATCTATCTATCTATCTGTCTATCTATGATTTATCTATCTAGTATCTATCTATCAGTATATGAGAGCAGTGTATGTAACTATGTTTAACATTACTATAAACACTAGGGGCTAAATTAGGGGTGACGCGCAATGTTAAATTACTGGTGACACGTTAACAGTTAAGCATGAGCGAAAAGGGGTTTATTCTCAATTTACTCTGTCAGGTTAGTGCACATGAAAACTTAGTATTTTTAAGGCACGTTATTGAAATATTACATATCAAATATTAAAAAAATAATAATATAATTTATTAAAAATTAATAAAAAAACTGTAACATATATAGCTATATTCTATGGATTATTTAGAATATTTTACAGTTTTTTTATTCATTTTTAATAATTTATATTAATATTTTACAAGTAATATTTTAATAACATATGAATACAAAGTTTTCATGTGTGCTAACCCGATCACATTAAGATCTTAATTGAGAAATGCGATAAGCAAAACGCATATTTTACATTCCTATTTTCTTCACATAGGGCAAGATTACAAATCGTTTTTTTACGTTATTTTATTTTTGCATTGGGGTTGCACAGGTATTAAAAGTTGGATGGAATGTGAGGTGTCTCTAGGATAGATCCAGTCATCTTGCTGGATAGAATGTGAGGTGTCTCTAGGATAGATCCAGTCATCATGCTGGATAGAATGTGAGGTGTCTCTAGGATAGATCCAATCATCTTGCTGGATAGAATGTGAGGTGACTGTAGGATAGATCCAGTCATCTCAATGGATAGAATGTGAGGTGTCTCTTGGATAGATCTAGTCATCTCAATGGATAGAATGTGAGGTGTCTTTAGGATAGATCTAGTCTTCTCAATGGATAGAATGTGAGGTGTCTCTAGGGTAGATCCAGTTATCTTGCTGGATAGAATGCGAGGTGTCTATATGATAGATCCAGTCATCTCAATGGATAGAATGTGAGGTGTCTCTAGGATAGATCCAATTATCTCAATAGATAGAATGTGAGATAGAATGTGTCTTTAGGATAGATCCAGTCATCTAGCTTGATAGAATACAATGTGTCTCTAGGATAGATAAAGTAATTTCAAAGGATAGAATGTGAGGTGTCTTTAGGATAGATCCAGTGATCTTGCTGGATAGAATATGAGGTGTCTCTAGGATAGATCCAGTCATCTCGCTAGATAGAATTTGAGGTGTCTCTAGGATAGATCCAGTCATCTTGCTGAATAGAATGGAGATGTCTCTAGGATAGATTCAGTCATCTAACTGGATAGAATGTGAGGTGTCTCTAGGATAGATCCAGTCATCTAGCTGGATAGAATGTGAGTTGTCTCTAGGAAAGTTCCAGTCATCTAGCTGGATAGAATGTGATGTGTCTCTGGGATAGTTCCAGTTATCTTGCTGAATAGAATGCAAGGTGTCTCTAGGATAGATCCAGTCATCTAGCTGGATAGAATGTGAGGTGTCTCTAGGATAGATCCAGTCATCTTGCTGAATAGAATGTGAGGTGTCTCTAGGATAGATCTAGTCATCTCAATGGATAGAATGTGAGGTGTCTTTAGGATAGATCTAGTCTTCTCAATGGATAGAATGTGAGGTGTCTCTAGGGTAGATCCAGTTATCTTGCTGGATAGAATGCGAGGTGTCTATATGATAGATCCAGTCATCTCAATGGATAGAATGTGAGGTGTCTCTAGGATAGATTCAGTCATCTAACTGGATAGAATGTGAGGTGTCTCTAGGATAGATCCAGTCATCTCAATGGATAGAATGTGAGGTGTCATAAGGATAGATCTAGTCAACTCGCTAGATAGAATTTGAGGTGTCTCTAGGATAGATCCAGTCATCTCGCTAGATAGAATTTGAGGTGTCTCTAGGATAGATCCAGTCATCTTGCTGGATAGAATGCGAGATGTCTCTAGGATAGATCCAGTCACCTTGCTAGATAGACTGCTAGGTGTCTCTAGGATAGATCCAGTCATCTCAATGGATAGAATGTGAGGTGTCATTAGGATAGATCTAGTCATCTCAATGGATAGAATGTGAGGTGTCTTTAGGATAGGTCTAGTCATCTCAATGGATAGAATGCGAGGTGTCTCTAGGGTAGATCCAGTCAACTTGCTGGATAGAATGCAAGGTTTTTATAGTATAAATCCAGTCATCTCAAGGGATAGAATGTGAGGTGTCTCTAGGATAGATCTTGTCATCTCAATAGATAGAATGTGAGGTGTCTCTTGGGTGGATCCAGTCATCTTGCTGGAGAGAATTTGAAGTGTCTATAGGATAGATCCAGTCATCTTAATTGATAGAATGTGAGGTGTCTCTATGATAGATACAGTCATCTCGCTAGATAGAACATGAAATGTCTCCAAGGACTGGATGTCAGCATACTGGGTGATCAGGGTTTGTTACCTAAACTTCCCTAAAGCATGCAGAATTCATAAGAGACTCTGTTGCCCAGTGAATATATTGTCTCATGATCGTGTCTCACTATTTCGTAGTTGGCTAGGTCGTCTCATTTCTATTTTTCTATTTCATGGTATTTTCTCATTGTTATAAATCAGATGTGCCTCCAGTTTACACATATAAGTGCCTAACTTTGTGCTTCTCCTTATTATCTATATTAGGACATTTCCTGTGCTGCTCTGCCAGTGAGGTGACCCTGCTGGGCATTATGACAATGACGGCTGTGAGCCAAACCATCACTGTAGGTGCACAGAGTACGTTTTTTTGAGTAGATAAACAGAACTGAAGATCAAGGAGAACAGGACACAAGCACAGCGGTGAGAATCACTACAGAAATCAGCTCATCCCCACGCAGCCCCCTAATAAGTGAATAATATCACGAATTTGGCGTAGTACCCAGCGGCACATGAGATGTTTTCCTGTTCTCACATCAGCTCAAGTCTATTTTAATTCCTTTTTCATTCCTTATTATGTGTGCTAAGCTGTTGCAGCCTCACCCAGGGACCTGCTGATATAACTGCAAAAGCATGAATTACAAAAGGCTACAAGTGGTACAAAATGATCAGCTAAAGGGCTGACTCGTCAGAATTAAGGATGAAAGTCATTTAATGCCTTACATTTAGTGCTCGCTGTTATACACGTATCACACAATAAACCTCAGTCCTCTCTGAGCCAGTAGCAGCTGAAGAATTAAGCTGAAGTCTTTTAATCTAAAGATGTCTTTTTCTTAAGTGACCTATTTATAATAAAACAAATAACTGTAGCTTGTGCACACTAATAATGATAGCAACACATGCAGCCTAGCGATAGCCCTGTCTGTATAAATACCGCCTGGCCAACCATCACACTCAGAAATTAATTGAGCGACGCATTGCAACCGCTCCCTAGATATGATGACAGCTAATACTGTCTATGGGAGCCACGGTGAGAAAATAATAGCAGCGTGCTATGGCATGGGGTGTATTTGGCCTAGGACAACTACTGTTTAGGTTGTGCGTTACATTTTAAAGGGACACTGAACCCAAATTTTTTATTTCGTGATTCAGATAGAACATGCAAATTTAAGCAACTTTCTAATTTACTCCTATTATCAAATTTTCTTCATTCTCTTAGTATCTTTATTTGAAAAGCAAGAATATAAGTTTAGATGCTGGCCCATTTATGGGGAACAGCCTGGGTTGTTCTTGCTGATTGGTGAATACATTCACCCACCAATAAACAAGTGCTGTCCAGCATTCTGAACCAAAAAGTGTCTGGCTCCTAAGCTTAGATGCCTTCGTTTTCAAATAAAGATAGCAAGAGAATGAAAAAAATAGATAATAGGGTAAATTAGAAAGTTGATTAAAATTGCATGCTCTATCTGAATCATGAAAGAAAAAATTTGGGTTCAGTGTCCCTTTAAGGAGTAGTTCTAATGCTTCTCCAAGCCTATGCGCTATGATTTTATTACAAATTAGTGATCTCTGGTTGTCCAGTGTCGGTGTACGGCTCCTCATTGGATCCCTGTCCTCTACTTGTAAGAAATATAATAAGGCAAACATGAGTTGAAATTGTTGGAGGTGGAGGGTTGTAGAGCCAGCAGATTTCCCAGTGCCTAGGGCAGCATAAGAACAAAATAAACCACTGGCAATGATTTTTGCTATTAAAGGAATATGAACCCCCCAAAAATAAAAAAATAAATTGTTATTCGGACAGAACATACAACTTTAATAAAGTTTCCAATATACTTCTATTATAAAATTTGCTTTATATCCATGATATTCTTTTGTTGAGGAGATACCTAGCTAGGTATCTGGAGCGAGACAAAGGAAATAGTGCTGCCATCTAGTGCTCTTGCAAATGAATAACAGTTTTGCAAAACTGCTGCCATATAGTGCTCCAGAAATGAGCCGGCTCTTAAGCTTATGTCCCTGCTTTTCAATAAAAGATACCATTTTTGGAGTTTCATATCCATTTAAGCATGGCAGCCCACAATGGCGGTTACACAAGTTTCCTTAACCTATAAGTCTGGACTGAGTATCTTCTTTATATTCTTCTGGCAAAAGCAACAGGTCTTGGTGCTTCTCATCAGTTCTTCCTCTATTTAAATAAATCCCAATTCTGATTAGTTAAAGGGCCATAATACCCAAATGTTTAAACACTTGTAAGTGATGCAGCATAGCTGTAAAAAGCTGACTAGAAAATATCTCCTGAACATCTCTATGTAAAAAAGAAAGATATATTACCTCAAAAGTTCCTCAGTAGCCACCTCCCATTGTAAAGGATTTCTAAGCAGCATATTAGTATGTCTGTCCTAGGACAGCTGAAGGGATGAGCATCGTGCACTCTCACCTTATTTCACCAATCAGGTAAAGGAAGTTTACAATGAAATCTCATGAGAGTCAAGTCAAATCTCATGAGATCACAGTAAAAGTTCATGACCTCAGCACTGCTGATGCTGATTGGCTGCTGTTCATTTCTTCATTTTTTTTAATTTTTTTACCTGCAGCTGGGAGCAGTTGAGTATAACTTTTTACACAGATATTACTCTGCTGAGCTGAGGAGATTGTGAGGTAAAATATCTTCCTTTTTTACATAGAGATGCTCAGGGGATATTTTCCTGTCAGCTTTTTACAGTTATACTGCATCAGTTTCAAGTGATTTAGCATATGAGTATTATGTCCCTTTAAGCAAGTCAACCAATCAGGATTGCACTGTGAAAACTGAGCCTGTTATACTTTGTATATTTCTATTGCACCGACTGTGTCATTATCAAAGCCTTGACTGTAAAGTTGTATTGGTTACCGTAGCTGCACTGTCATTTGTGTCCTTCAGTTATGGGTCACCTTACCTCTCTTTTGTTCAAGGTGCACTGAGGTTTTGTTTTGTTCATCTTGCAGAGATACCATGATAGCATCTGCTTTTTCTTGCATATTCTGATGTTCCTACATTGTCAGCCATAGAATGAATGATTACCTGAAGTATGTCGTTTTATTCATGTGTTTGCTCTTATAGGTGACAGAAATACCATGTTCACAAAACAAATTCAGCCTGCGGTTTTGTTATTGAGATTGTGACAACTCGAATCTCACTTTACGCTCTGCTTGCTCAGCAAACTGCTCTCAATTTACACACAATTGTAATGTGTCTCGACTAAAGAGCCATTTAAATGTAAAAATATGCCTCGCTCCCATGGGTGTGCATTGCAGTTGGTGCCATACACATATATCTGTAATGTACAAGTGTTCACAGCCTTTTTGTGCTATTAACATACCTAAATGTGTTGTAAATGTAATTCATGCAAGAAGCATTGCTCATCTCATCCCATTTATTCACTGTAATCTCTCTTAGGCTTAGGGCATCGGGACGTAAAGATCCTCATGTTGTAAAGGTATCTGTGTCTCAAATATAAAGTGCACGTGAAATGTTCTAATGATAGATGATAGAATTATTGACAAAAGTTTAGTGCACGTGGGATGTGAGGTTTCTCTTCCATTTGCAAAATCATCAATGCTGCAGCTTTGCCATGTGCAGTAAGGGTTAGTGTAATTTGTTCCTTTGTTCAGTGTGTATTGTCAATAACGATGAACTTGTGCAAACGTATATAGACATTCAACCCAAAGGGGCCTATTTATGAAAGCATCAACTAAAAATACGCTGAAATTCCGCATCGTAATTGTTGCTAGATTGATCCGACCTAGTTATCAAAGCGTCAAGATCGGCAAATGTTGAAATTTTTTGACGTAAGATAGGATCCCGCGATCTCAATCCGACACAGATTGATGCTTACGTCATTACAGATGTTTCCAATACACATTTGACTCTGACACTTTTTCCAATTTATCAAACATTTAACAGATACACTCGCGGCTATTCCGACGCACCGTACCTGGTTTTCAATCCGCTACCCTTGAGGCCGCGGATACCATAGAAATCAATGGGAATCTGAAAGCAATGAAAGCTTATGTTCGATGCTGAAAGACAATAAAATATACCCCATTGATTTCTATGGTTGAAAAAAGTTACGTTTACACCTAACACCCTAACATAAATCCTGAGTCTAAACACCCCTAATCTGCCTCCCCCGACATCGCAGACACAAATAAAATGTATTAACCCCTATTCCGTCGCTCCCCGACAATGCTGCAACTAAATAAAATTATTAACCCCTAAACCTCTGGCCTCCCACATCACCACCACTAACTAAACCTATTAACCCATAAACCTTCAGCCCCCCACATCGCCAAAAATTAAATCAAGCTATTAACCCCTAAACCTAACAACCTCTTAACTTTAAATTAAAATTACAAGATCCCTATCTTAATATAAATTAAAACTTACCTGTAGAATTAAAATAAACTAATTTTAAACCATGAATTAACCTACCCTAACTATTATACTAAAATTAAATTAAACTACCAATTAAATAAACTAAATTACATATTAAAAAACTAACACTACTAAAATGATTTAAATATACAATTAAACATTATTACAAAGTCCTAAATTACAAAAAAAACCCCCACTAAATTACCAAAAAATAACACACTAAATTACGAAAAAAAAAAAAAAAATTCCCAATTTTTTTTTTACACCTAATCTAATAGCCATATCAAAATAAAAAAGCCCCCCCCCCCCAAAATAAAAAAAAACCTAGCCTACAATAAATTACCAATGCCCCCTAAAAGGGCCTTTAGTGGGGCATTGCCCCAAAGATATCTTTTACCTGTAAAAAAATACTAACACCCCCAACAGTAAAACCCACCACCCAACCAACCCCCCCCCAAATAAACACCCTAACTCTAAAAAATACCTAAGCTACCCATTGCCCGGGAAAAGGTCATATGGATGGGCATTGCTCTTAAAAGGGCATTTAGCTCTTTTACAAGCCTAAACCCTAATCTAAAATAAAAACCCACCCAAAAATTTAAAAAAATTCCTTACACTAACACACGAAGATCCACTTACAGTTCTGAAGTCCCGACATCCAGATGGAGAAGTCTTCATCCAGGCGGCGATATCTTCATCCATCCAGACGGAAGAAGTCTTCATCCACGCGGCATCTTCTATCTTCATCCCTGCGGCGCAGAGCGGGTCCATCCTGAAGCCATGCGATGTGGAGCTCCTCTTCTTACGGTTGCCTCCATAAACTGAAGCTTCAATGCAAAGGAAGCGATTCAAGATGGCGTCCCTTGCATTCCTATTGGCTGATTTGAGTGTTAAATTCAAATCAGTCAATAGGAGGCGAGCTTCTGAAATCCTATTGGCTGTTCAAATCAGTCAATAGGATGAGAGCTACTGAACAGCCAATAGAATTTCAGTAGCTCTCATCCTATTTGCTGATTTGAACAGCCAATAGGATTTCAGAAGCTCTCCTCCTATTGGCTGATTTGAATTTAACACTCAAATCAGCCAATAGGAATGCAAGGGACATAAGTTAATAGCAGCATTCCGGGTATAATAAATTGGCCACTAAATCTGCACCAAATGAAATACGTTTTTTACAATAAAGAAAGTTAGTGAAATTATATCATAAACCATTTTTACAATATAATGCATATAAATAACACATCATATACACATTCACAGTATACCCATAATGCACCAGCTATAACAGATTAGTTATTCCTTCACTTGTATTGTTATTGGTTTTGAATTAAAGAGGTTAAAGTAATGACACCCCAAATTTTTCTTTCATGATCCAGACAGAACATGTAATTTAAAACAACTTTCCAATGTATTTCTTTTACCTAATTTGCTTTGTTCTCTTAGTATCTTTACTTTAAAATCATACCTTGGTAGGCTCAGGAGCAGCAATGCAGTACTTGGAGCTAGCTGCTGATTGGATACTGCACACCTGATGTGTTTAGCAAGCTCCCAGTAGTGCGTTGCTGCTCCTTTAAAAAAGCATACCAAGAGAACAAAGCAAATTTGAAAATAGAAGTAAATTGGAAAGTTATTTAAAATTGTATGTTGTATCTGAATAATTAAACATTTTGGGAGATATTTATCAAAGCATCAACTATGTTACATTCGCGGGCATCAATACGCTCGCCTAACATCGCCAACATCGCCAAACATTGCGGCCGCGGATCTAAATACGATCTCCATATTTATAAAAAAAAAAACGTCAAAAACATGCGCACCAAAAACGGGCAATGAGCATCGCATATGATCAGGTTGATTGACACCCCCTGCTAGAGAATGTAGAGGGGGCAGCATTGCACAAGCATTTCACAAGGAATGCTTGTACAATGATAAATGCTGACAGCGTATGCTGTCTGCATTTATCGATGTCTGGCGGACATGATCGCTACAGCGGCTCATGTCTGCCAGACACATGAAAAATCGGCCCCATAGTCTAGAACAAGATTAATAACAATGCTGCAACTTTTAAAATTTACAATGTTAGGATTTACAAAGTTTGCACACTGCAAATTGGGTCTTGTCATGTGAGTAGCCTTTCACACAAGCTGTTGTCCTGTGAGTAGCCTATCACACAAGCTATTGTCCTATGAGCCGCCATTTACACAAGCTGTTGTCCTGTGAGTAACCTATCACACAAGCTATTATCCTATGAGCCGCCATTTACACAAGCTGTTGTCCTGTGAGTAACCTATCACACAAGCTGTTGTTCTGTGACCTGCCTATCACACAAGCTGTTATCCTGTGAGTAACCTTTCACACAAGCTGTTGTCCTGTGAGCAGCCCTATCACACAAGCTGTTGTCCTGTGAGTAGCCTTTCACACAAGCTGTTGTCCTGTGAGTAGCCTTTTACACAAGCTGTTGTCCTGTGATTAACCTATCACACAAGCTGTTGTCCTGTGAGCAGCCTATCACACAAGCTGTTGTCCTGTGAGTAGCCTTTCACACAAGCTGTTGTCCTGTGAGCAGCCTATCACACAAGCTGTTGTCCTGTGAGTAGCCTTTCACACAAGCTGTTGTCCTGTGAGCTGCCTATCACACAAGCTGTTGTCCTGTGAGTAACCTATCACACAAGCTATTGTCCTGTGAGCAGCCTATCACACAAGCTGTTGTCCTGTGAGTAGCCTTTCACACAAGCTGTTGTCCTGTGAGTAGCCTATCACACAAGCTGTTGTCCTGTGAACCGCCTTTTACACAAGCTGTTGTCCTGTGAGTAACCTATCACACACGCTGTTGTCCTGTGAGTAGCCTATCACACAAGCTGTTGTCCTGTGAACCGCCTTTTACACAAGCTGTTGTCCTGTGAGTAACCTATCACACAAGCTGTTGTCCTGTGAGCTGCCTATCACACAGGCTGTTGTCCTGTGAGCAGCCTTTCCCACAAGCTGTTGTCCTGTGAGTAGCCTTTCACACAAGCTGTTGTCCTCTGAGTAGCCTATCACACAAGCTGTTGTCCTGTGAGTAGCCTATCACACAAGCTGTTGTTCTGTGAGTAGCCTTTCACACAAGCTGTTGTCCTATGAGTAGCCTGTCACACAAGCTGTTCTCTTGTGAGTAACCTATCACTCAAGCTGTTGTCTTATGAGCTGCCTATCACGCAAGCTGTTGTCCTGTGAGTAACCTATCACACAAGCTGATATCCTGTGAGTAGCCTATCACACAAGTTGTTGTCCTGTGAGTAGTCTATCACGCAAGCTGTTGTCCTGTGAGATGCCTTTCACATAAGCTGTTGTCCTGTGAGCTGCCTATCACACAAGTTGTTGTCCTGTGAGCAGCCTATCAGACAAACTGTTGTCCTGTGAGCAGCCTATCACACAAGCTGTTGTCCTGTGAGCTGTCTATCAGACAAACTGTTGCCCTGTGAGCTGCCTATCACATAAGCTTCTGTCCTGTGAGTAGCCTATCGCACAAGCTGTTTTTCTGTGAGCTGCCTATCACACATGCTGTTGTCTTGTGAGCTGCCTATCACACAAGCTGTTGACCTATGAGCTGCCTATTACACATGTTGTTGTCCTGTGAGCTGCCTATCACACAAGCTGTTGTCATGTGAGCTGCCTATCACACAAGCTGTTGTCAGCTTGTGTGATAGGCCACCTATAAGACAAGTTGTTGTCCTGTGAGCTGCCTATCAGACAAGCTGATGTCCTGTGAGCTGCCTATCACACAAGCTATTGTCTTGTGAGCTGTCTATCACACAATCTGTTGTCCTGTGAGCTACCTATCACACAAGCTGTTGTCCTGTGAGCAGCCCTATCACACAAGCTGTTGTCCTGTGAGTAGCCTTTCACACAAGCTGTTGTCCTGTGAGCAGCCTATCACACAAGCTGTTGTCCTGTGAGCAGCCTATCACACAAGCTGTTGTCCTGTGAGAAGCCTTTCACACAAGCTGTTGTCCTGTGAGCTGCCTATCACACAAGCTGTTGTCCTGTGAGTAACCTATCACACAAGCTATTGTCCTGTGAGCAGCCTATCACACAAGCTGTTGTCCTGTGAGTAGCCTTTCACACAAGCTGTTGTCCTTTGAGTAGCCTATCACACAAGCTGTTGTCCTGTGAACCGCCTTTTACACAAGCTGTTGTCCTGTGAGTAACCTATCACACACGCTGTTGTCCTGTGAGTAGCCTATCACACAAGCTGTTGTCCTGTGAACCGCCTTTTACACAAGCTGTTGTCCTGTGAGTAACCTATCATACAAGCTGTTGTCCTGTGAGTAACCTTTCACACAAGCTGTTGTCCTGTGAGCTGCCTATCACACAGGCTGTTATCCTGTGAGCAGCCTTTCCCACAAGCTGTTGTCCTGTGAGTAGCCTTTCACACAAGCTGTTGTCCTCTGAGTAGCCTATCACACAAGCTGTTGTCCTGTGAGTAGCCTATCACACAAGCTGTTGTCCTGTGAGTAGCCTTTCACACAAGCTGTTGTCCTATGAGTAGCCTGTCACACAAGCTGTTCTCTTGTGAGTAACCTATCACTCAAGCTGTTGTCCTATGAGCTGCCTATCACGCAAGCTGTTGTCCTGTGAGTAACCTATCACGCAAGCTGATGTCCTGTGAGTAGCCTATCACACAAGCTGCTGTCCTGTGAGCAGCCTATCACACAAGTTGTTGTCCTGTGAGTAGTCTATCACACAAGCTGTTGTCCTGTGAGATGCCTTTCACATAAGCTGTTGTCCTGTGAGCTGCCTATCACACAAGCTGTTGTCCTGTGAGCAGCCTATCAGACAAACTGTTGTCCTGTGAGCAGCCTATCACACAAGCTGTTGTCCTGTGAGCTGTCTATCAGACAAACTGTTGTCCTGTGAGCTGCCTATCACATAAGCTGTTGTCCTGTGAGTAGCCTATCGCACAAGCTGTTTTTCTGTGAGCTGCCTATCACACATGCTGTTGTCTTGTGAGCTGCCTATCACACAAGCTGTTGACCTATGAGCTGCCTATTACACATGTTGTTTTCCTGTGAGCTGCCTATCACACAAGCTGTTGTCATGTGAGCTGCCTATCACACAAGCTGTTGTTTTGTGAGCTATCTATCACACAATCTGTTGTCCTGTGAGCTACCTATCACACAAGCTGTTGTCCTGTGAGTAAACTATCACACAAGCTGTTGTCCTGTGAGCTACCTATCACACAAGCTGTTGTCCTGTGAGCTACCTATCACACAAGCTGTTGTCCTGTGAGTAAACTATCACACAAGCTGTTGTCCTGTGAGCTACCTATCACACAAGCTGTTGTCCTGTGAGTAAACTATCACACAAGCTGTTGTCCTGTGAGCTACCTATCACACAAGCTGTTGTCCTGTGAGTAAACTATCGCACAATCTGTTGTCCTGTGAGTTGCCTATCACACAAGCTGTTGTCCTGTGAGTAAACTATCACACAAGCTGTTGTCCTGTGAGTAAACTATCACACAAGATGTTGTCCTGTGAGTAAACTATCACACAAGCTGTTGTCCTGTGAGTAAACTATCACACAACCTGTTGTCCTGTGAGCTACCTATCACACAAGCTGTTGTCTTGTGAGCTGCCTATCACACAAGCTGTTGTCCTTTGAGTAAACTATCACACAAGCTGTTGTCCTGTGAGTAAACTATCACACAAGCTGTTGTCCTGTGAGTAGCCTATCGCACAAGCTGTTTTTCTGTGAGCTGCCTATCACACATGCTGTTGTCTTGTGAGCTGCCTATCACACAAGCTGTTGACCTATGAGCTGCCTATTACACATGTTGTTGTCCTGTGAGCTGCCTATCACACAAGCTGTTGTCCTGTGAGCTGCCTATCACACAAGCTGTTGTCATGTGAGCTGCCTATCACACAAGCTGTTGTCAGCTTGTGTGATAGGCCACCTATAAGACAAGTTGTTGTCCTGTGAGCTGCCTATCAGACAAGCTGTTGTCCTGTGAGCTGCCTATCACACAAGCTATTGTCTTGTGAGCTGTCTATCACACAATCTGTTGTCCTGTGAGCTACCTATCACACAAGCTGTGGTCCTGTGAGCAGCCCTATCACACAAGCTGTTGTCCTGTGAGTAGCCTTTCACACAAGCTGTTGTCCTGTGAGCAGCCTATCACACAAGCTGTTGTCCTGTGAGCAGCCTATCACACAAGCTGTTGTCCTGTGAGAAGCCTTTCACACAAGCTGTTGTCCTGTGAGCTGCCTATCACACAAGCTGTTGTCCTGTGAGTAACCTATCACACAAGCTATTGTCCTGTGAGCAGCCTATCACACAAGCTGTTGTCCTGTGAGTAGCCTTTCACACAAGCTGTTGTCCTTTGAGTAGCCTATCACACAAGCTGTTGTCCTGTGAACCGCCTTTTACACAAGCTGTTGTCCTGTGAGTAACCTATCATACAAGCTGTTGTCCTGTGAGTAGCCTATCACACAAGCTGTTGTCCTGTGAACCGCCTTTTACACAAGCTGTTGTCCTGTGAGTAACCTATCATACAAGCTGTTGTCCAGTGAGTAACCTTTCACACAAGCTGTTGTCCTGTGAGCTGCCTATCACACAGGCTGTTATCCTGTGAGCAGCCTTTCCCACAAGCTGTTGTCCTGTGAGTAGCCTTTCACACAAGCTGTTGTCCTCTGAGTAGCCTATCACACAAGCTGTTGTCCTGTGAGTAGCCTATCACACAAGCTGTTGTCCTGTGAGTAGCCTTTCACACAAGCTGTTGTCCTATGAGTAGCCTGTCACACAAGCTGTTCTCTTGTGAGTAACCTATCACTCAAGCTGTTGTCCTATGAGCTGCCTATCACGCAAGCTGTTGTCCTGTGAGTAACCTATCATGCAAGCTGATGTCCTGTGAGTAGCCTATCACACAAGCTGCTGTCCTGTGAGCAGCCTATCACACAAGTTGTTGTCCTGTGAGTAGTCTATCACACAAGCTGTTGTCCTGTGAGATGCCTTTCACATAAGCTGTTGTCCTGTGAGCTGCCTATCACACAAGCTGTTGTCCTGTGAGCAGCCTATCAGACAAACTGTTGTCCTGTGAGCAGCCTATCACACAAGCTGTTGTCCTGTGAGCTGTCTATCAGACAAACTGTTGTCCTGTGAGCTGCCTATCACATAAGCTGTTGTCCTGTGAGTAGCCTATCGCACAAGCTGTTTTTCTGTGAGCTGCCTATCACACATGCTGTTGTCTTGTGAGCTGCCTATCACACAAGCTGTTGACCTATGAGCTGCCTATTACACATGTTGTTTTCCTGTGAGCTGCCTATCACACAAGCTGTTGTCATGTGAGCTGCCTATCACACAAGCTGTTGTCTTGTGAGCTATCTATCACACAATCTGTTGTCCTGTGAGCTACCTATCACACAAGCTGTTGTCCTGTGAGTAAACTATCACACAAGCTGTTGTCCTGTGAGCTACCTATCACACAAGCTGTTGTCCTGTGAGCTACCTATCACACAAGCTGTTGTCCTGTGAGTAAACTATCACACAAGCTGTTGTCCTGTGAGCTACCTATCACACAAGCTGTTGTCCTGTGAGTAAACTATCACACAAGCTGTTGTCCTGTGAGCTACCTATCACACAAGCTGTTGTCCTGTGAGTAAACTATCGCACAATCTGTTGTCCTGTGAGTTGCCTATCACACAAGCTGTTGTCCTGTGAGTAAACTATCACACAAGCTGTTGTCCTGTGAGTAAACTATCACACAAGATGTTGTCCTGTGAGTAAACTATCACACAAGCTGTTGTCCTGTGAGTAAACTATCACACAACCTGTTGTCCTGTGAGCTACCTATCACACAAGCTGTTGTCTTGTGAGCTGCCTATCACACAAGCTGTTGTCCTTTGAGTAAACTATCACACAAGCTGTTGTCCTGTGAGTAAACTATCACACAAGCTGTTGTCCTGTGAGCTGCTTATCACACAAGCTGTAGTCCTGTGAGTAAACTATCACACAAGCTGTTGTCCTGTGAGCTACCTATCACACAAGCTGTTGTCTTGTGAGTAACCTATCACACAAGCTGTTGTCCTGTGAGTAAACTATCACACAAGCTGTTGTCCTGTGAGCTGCCTATCACACAAGCTGTTGTCCTGTGAGTAAACTATCACACAAGCTGTTGTCCGTGAGCTACCTATCACGCAAGCTGTTGTCTTGTGAGCTGCCTATCACACAAGCTGTTGTCCTGTGAGTAAACTATCACACAAGCTGTTGTCCTGTGAGCTACCTATCGCACAAGCTGTTGTCTTGTGAGTAACCTATCACACAAGCTGTTGTCCTGTGAGTAAACTATCACACAAGCTGTTGTCCTGTGAGCTGCCTATCACACAAGCTGTTGTCCTGTGAGCTGCCTATCACACAAGCTGTTGTCCTGTGAGCTGCCTATCACACAAGCTGTTTTCCTTTGAGCAGCCTATCACAGAAGCTGTTGTCCTGTGAGTACACTATCACACAAGCTGTTGTCCTGTGAGTAAACTATCACACAAGCTGTTGTCCTGTGAGCTACCTATCACACAAGCTGTTGTCCTGTGAGCTACCTATCACACAAGCTGTTGTCCTGTGAGTAAACTATCACACAAGCTGTTGTCCTGTGAGCTACCTATCACACAAGCTGTTGTCCTGTTTGTAAACTATCACACAAGCTGTTGTCCTGTGAGCTACCTATCACACAAGCTGTTGTCCTGTGAGTAAACTATCACACAATCTGTTGTCCTGTGAGCTGCCTATCAAACAAGCTGTTGTCCTGTGAGTAAACTATCACACAAGCTGTTGTCCTGTGAGTAAACTATCACACAAGCTGTTGTCCTGTGAGCTACCTATCACACAAGCTGTTGTCCTGTGAGTAAACTATCACACAAGCTGTTGTCCTGTGAGCTACCTATCACACAAGCTGTTGTCCTGTGAGTAAACTATCGCACAATCTGTTGTCCTGTGAGCTGCCTATCACACAAGCTGTTGTCCTGTGAGTAAACTATCACACAAGCTGTTGTCCTGTGAGTAAACTATCACACAAGCTGTTGTCCTGTGAGTAAACTATCACACAAGCTGTTGTCCTGTGAGTAAACTATCACACAACCTGTTGTCCTGTGAGCTACCTATCACACAAGCTGTTGTCTTGTGAGCTGCCTATCACACAAGCTGTTGTCCTGTGAGTAAACTATCACACAAGCTGTTGTCCTTTGAGTAAACTATCACACAAGCTGTTGTCCTGTGAGCTGCTTATCACACAAGCTGTAGTCCTGTGAGTAAACTATCACACAAGCTGTTGTCCTGTGAGCTACCTATCACACAAGCTGTTGTCTTGTGAGTAACCTATCACACAAGCTGTTGTCCTGTGAGTAAACTATCACACAAGCTGTTGTCCTGTGAGCTGCCTATCACACAAGCTGTTGTCCTGTGAGTAAACTATCACACAAGCTGTTGTCCGTGAGATACCTATCACACAAGCTGTTGTCTTGTGAGCTGCCTATCACACAAGCTGTTGTCCTGTGAGTAAACTATCACACAAGCTGTTGTCCTGTGAGCTACCTATCGCACAAGCTGTTGTCTTGTGAGTAACCTATCACACAAGCTGTTGTCCTGTGAGTAAACTGTCACACAAGCTGTTGTCCTGTGAGCTGCCTATCACACAAGCTGTTGTCCTGTGAGCTGCCTATCACACAAGCTGCTGTCCTGTGAGCTGCCTATCACACAAGCTGTTTTCCTTTGAGCAGCCTATCACAGAAGCTGTTGTCCTGTGAGTACACTATCACACAAGCTGTTGTCCTGTGAGTAAACTATCACACAAGCTGTTGTCCTGTGAGCTACCTATCACACAAGCTGTTGTCCTGTGAGCTACCTATCACACAAGCTGTTGTCCTGGGAGTAAACTATCACACAAGCTGTTGTCCTGTGAGCTACCTATCACACAAGCTGTTGTCCTGTTTGTAAACTATCACACAAGCTGTTGTCCTGTGAGCTACCTATCACACAAGCTGTTGTCCTGTGAGTAAACTATCACACAATCTGTTGTCCTGTGAGCTGCCTATCACACAAGCTGTTGTCCTGTGAGTAAACTATCACACAAGCTGTTGTCCTGTGAGTAAACTATCACACAAGCTGTTGTCCTGTGAGTAAACTATCACACAAGCTGTTGTCCTGTGAGCTACCTATCACACAAGCTGTTGTCTTGTGAGCTGCCTATCACACAAGCTGTTGTCCTGTAAGTAAACTATAACACAAGCTGTTGTCCTGTGAGCTACCTATCACACAAGCTGTTGTCCTGTGAGTAAACTATCACACAAGCTGTTGTCTTGTGAGTAACCTATCACACAAGCTGCTGTCCTGTGAGTAAACTATCACACAAGCTGTTGTCCTGTGAGCTGCCTATCACACAAGCTGTTGTCCTGTGAGTAAACTATCACACAAGCTGTTGTCCTGTGAGTAAACTATCACACAAGCTGTTGTCCTGTGAGTAAACTATCACACAAGCTGTTGTCCTGTGAGCTGCCTATCACACAAGCTGTTGTCCTGTGAGCTGCCTATCACACAAGCTGTTGTCCTATGAGCTGCCTATCACGCAAGCTGTTGTCCTGTGAGTAAACTATCACACAAGCTGTTGTCCTGTGAGCTGCCTATCACACAAGCTGTTGTCCTGTGAGCTGCCTATCACACAAGCTGTTGTCTTGTGAGCTGCCTATTACACAAGCTGTTGTCCTGTGAGCTGCCTATCACACAAGCTGTTGTCCTGTGAGCTGCCTATCACACAAGCTGTTGTCCTGTGAGCTGCCTATCACACAAGCTGTTTTCCTTTGAGCAGCCTATCACAGAAGCTGTTGTCCTACGAGTCCTGTGAGAATTCAATACGTTGTTTAGCACTATATAAGACCAATGTGATGTGTAAAACTAATCTAGACGCACTTTTGTTTGATGAAATATAAACTGATCATGCTTAAATTACATTTCAGATGGATTTGAACGTCTTGTATAAACTAGTAGAATTATATTAACAGAGCAGAGTATTTTAATAGCACAAAAGGGCTGCAAACACATGTACATTACAGATATATGTGTGTACCAGCAACTGCATGGGAAACCCATGGAAAATAGGCATATTTTTATATTTATATGACTCTTTAGTTGAGACGGTTTATAATTTTGTGCAAATTGAGAGCAATTTGCTGAGCAAGTAGAGCGGAAAGTGAAATACTTTATGTGTTGATAATCTTTAAAGGTGGATGCTGCTTCTAAAAGATTTGGTAATGTTTTTTGAGTACAATAGAATATAGGGGTTAAACTGCAAACCAACATTAGATCTCTGCCCTCATAATGGTACAAAAACATTTCTGAAAAAATAATCATAACTGTATATATATCAGATATGTCAGATCTAGCACCCCTTGCACACCAGTGTTAGTGCTATACACTCCTTGTTTGAATAAACCACTTGGCATTTGAGTTTTCCGGCTCCTCGTTTTTCTCCCTGTATCCTATATATATATATATATACAGGTAGCCCTCAGTTTACACCGGGGTTAGGTTCCAGAAGGAATGGTTGTAAATCGAAACCGTTATAAATTGAAACCCAGTTTATAATGTAAGTCAATGGGAAGTGAGGGAGATAGGTTCCAGGCCCCTCTAAAAATTGTCATAAGTAACACCTAATACATTATTTTTAAAGCTTTGAAATGAAGACTTGAAATGCTAAACAGCATTATAAACCTAATTAAATAATCACACAACATAGAATATATAATTAAACTAAGTTAAATGAACAAAAACATTTGCTAAACAGCATTATAAACCTAATCACACAACACAGACTTCACTTGCATTTTTCTGCAAACAGTTCTTTCTATGCATTCCAATCTGGACTGATTTATAGACAGGAAGATCTTGTTCCTTTGAAATCTGCTCGATAGCTCAGGTCTGGTTAAACTGATTAATTTCAGCTTGCTTTGCTTTGCTGCAACACAAGCAGACAGCTCCACCTACTGGCTATTTTAATAAATGCACTGCTTCTCAATGCTTTTCAATAGCAGTCACATGTCTGGAGAAAAAGGTTGGTATTCTGAAACGGTGTAAATTGAACCGTTGTAAAACGAGGGCCACCTGTATATATATATATATATATATATATATATAGTATATATACAGTATATAGACACATATACTGTATATATTTATGTATACACACACATATATTATGTTTTAATATTAACATATATATATACATCTACATGAGGTATAAATTGCTGCATTACAAGAGATCTGTATAACAAATATAATGTAGAATTTTAATTTTGTTAGTTTATACATATATATATATATACATCTACAAAGTTTGGTATGCACAACTTACATAAAGTTTAAATGCATCTTTGGGAGCGCAGACAATGAGACCAGCCAGCTTTGGGACACCTTGTAAATTTTTATCGGTCAGGGTTCTAAATAACAAGGAACTTGGGCCTTGGGGAGGGAAAACTACTATTTTTATGTTATGTTACACTGTGCACAATTAACCCTTTTATTTATTGAATATGAAAATTCTGTTTATAAAAGTCTGAATGATCATTAATGCAATTTCAGATTATTATTATTTATAAATGAATGTGCTTATTAAATATTATTTTTAACTCCAAGTTGTCAAAGAGACCTCAAGAGATTTATCTGCTGAGGACAATCACTCTTGCTGGCAACAACAGAGTTAAACTAAGATATAAATTACAGCCACTAGTATATTCCCTTTTAAATCCCAATGGAAATTCTACTGCAGTATAACAAAGCTTTATAAAATAACTCAATTATGTGACATCATGGGTTACATTTCACAAGCAGGTACAGCAGAAATGATATGAGAAACTTGTCCTTTTATGGGATAAATATTTGTTATTGCAAGTTTCATATAATACTAGCAATAGTTTTCTGCCAGAGTTAATAATGTTTGTACATCTGTATCTCTAAATAACCAATATTTCTATTGCTAATAATCCTTGGATTAGAAACAAACGTTTGCTTTTTTTCATTTAAAACCTTTGCAAGGTTTACTCCATTATTACTGTATTCGTAACACCTGACAATGTCAGATACATTGAAAAGCAATGAAGCATTGACCATTCTGCTTTTGCATCTACCTACTTTGTAAATATCCCGTCTTGCACAAAGTTGACATTTAGATCAATACAATAAAATCATTGGATTCTGTTTTCAATTTCTTTGTGCGTTACTAGAACAGGCTATATCAATTTAATAATCTTATTTTTTGTTTTGCATTATTTATACCAACAAAGCTATTAAAGTCTGAATAAAAAACAACTAATGTTTACATTTCAGCTGTCTAATTAAAATACTGAGAAAATATAAAATTGCTATTTAATCTCTTGGGAATCTGCTTTAAGAAGAGAACGAGTGTGGCTCAGGTTTGACAAGCTGTAGATTGCAGGTATACAAAGAATGTGCATGTGAATTCACTTTTTTCTTAGATAAGGAATTAATATTCCTGTATCAGCTTTTTCCCAAAGGATCAACAGCGTACAATGTATATGCAAAGTCACAACAGTAATAGTATAACAATATTGTTACTATTAGCAAAAACCTAATGATTTATTACTAGTACAAAACAGAGAATAATCATTTGTACTAATTAAAGGGATACTAAACCCTTTCATGATTCAGATACAGCAGCAATTTTAAGTAACTTTCTAATCTACTCCTATTATCAATCTTTCTTCGTTCCCTTGATATCTTTATTTGAAAAAGTAGGAATCTTAGCTTAGGACCCGGCCCATTTTGGGTTCAGCACCCTGGATAGCGCTTGCTGATTGGTGGCTACATTTAGCCACCAATCAGCAAGCGCAACCCAGGTGCTGAACCAAAAATTGGCCAGCTCCTAAGCTTAGATTCATGCTTTTTCAAATCAAGATAGCAAAAAACAAAGAAAATTTGATAATAGGAGTAAATTAGAAAGTTGCTTAAAATTGCTGCTCTGTCTGAATTATGAAAGAAAAAAAATCGGGTTTAGTATCCCTTTAACTGTTCATTTATCTAGAAGAAAACATGGACAATGTCATATAAAATTTGATTCTAGACATGTGCGAAATTCGGCCAAATTTGCCAAATTCAGAGATTCGAATCGATTCGAATTTCCAAATTACACTAGCAACGAATCTAAACTAATCTGAATGCATTTGTAATGAATAAATCCGAATTAGTTTGGTTTTATTTGTTACATTCAAATGGCCATGGACTAATCACAATTCAGTATAAAAATTAAATTTAGTGAAATTTAGTGAGATAGAACAGGGAACAGTTACACAATAATTTAATTGTGTAACTTGGAACCATCTGAATAAACATAACCCATACCGAACTTCCGAATTTATGAATCAAATCCGAAACGAATACATCCGAATACATCCAAATTTATTTGAATCCAAATGAATCCGAAAAGAATACATTTGAAACGAACCAAAACTAATTTTTCCGCTGTGCACGTGTCTATTTGATTCTCTGGAAGAAAAGAATTACTGGTCAGGGGATATGGGAGCCCAAATCACTGGACAGTTGAATTTATGGCAGAAAGTTGAAGGACTTTAGGCTCAGTCAGAGTCTGCTGTTGGAGTGTCCTCCACTTCACCTGCTATGGCTTTATCTGCTGCTGAGAGGGCTAGTTTTTAAAATTTCCGATTTCTGCCAGTCTGCTACACTTTTAAGTGTTTATTAAAGTACATTGGGAAACATTCCTTAACAGTTTAAAAACATTTCTAATGTGTTTGGGAAAATAGGGGCTGACCACCTTCTTCGTAGACGTCCTTATGACTGTCCGATTGCTTTAGTCTCAAGAGCTTCAATACCTTTTGGCAGAATACTTCCTCTGTCAGGACCTGAGTTACATAATTTAAAAGAATATATTGAGAACTTGGCCAAGGGGGTTTATCAGGCTTTTCACGAATCCTGCTGGGGATTAATGTTTATGCAGAGAAGGATGGGGTTCTAAAACCTTATGGAGACAATAGAGCTCTTATCAATATAACCATTTGAAAACGATATCCTTTGCCACTCATTCCTGAATGCTAGATAGAATCAAGGGAACTCAAGTTTTATGAAGATTGATCTGAGAGGAGCATATAACCTGCTATGCATTACAGAGGGGCAGGAGTTAAGAAGGCTGTTTGCACCTGTTATGGACAATTTGAGATTAATTTATGAAGCTGCTACTTAACCTCTTCAGGTGGTGTCACATCTGATTGAGGTGATAAACAAGCCCTACTCTCGCACAATCTTAATCCAAACAGATGTTCAGAGATCATTCTTTCTGGAAGTAGATGTCTCTTATATTGCTATTGCTGTTATGTTATCTCAGAAAGTAGATCCTAAGGATCTGATGCATCTGGTTTCCTTTTTCTCTTTGTGTTTGTCACCTGCTGAGGAGAATTATGATATGGCAGACCAAGAACAGGTAATTAAGGGTGAATTTGAATAAAGCACCTGTTGGAGGGTGCTGTTCAGCCTATCACCATTTTCACTGATCACTGTAACTCATCTCCATTCTGCTAAGTGCCTTTGGCCCAGACAGGTCCATTGGGCATTTTTACAAGATTTAATTATGTCATTACGTATTGGCCCGGTCTTAGACAAAAGAAGGCAGTTGATTTATCCAGGTTTCTTCCAGGTTCAACCTTACAAAGAGGACATTTTTGGTGACATGTTGTTCCTTAATGGACAAATTTAAGGCATTCAGAGACCCACACCCCTGCTTTTACAGTTTATTTTACTTTTGTTGATAGGATTCTCTTTTGATTCTCTATTGACTTGAGAGTAGAGACTATGCAGACTCATCATGATTCTCTGGCTGCTGGTCATGTGGAAATCAGGAACACATTTTAATTGATTTCTAGAACCCTTCGGTGGTCTAAACTGGATGTGTATTGCACAAGTTTGTACTGTCTTGTTGCAGTTTTGCTAGGATGAATCATTATACTCTGGCTGGTCCTTTACATCCTTTGCCAATTCTAGTAAGTTCTTTGTCCTGTGTGGACTTTATTGTGGATCTTCCTCTTTCTGATGGCCATGATACTATCCTTGTTATTGTTGATTGTCTGACTAAGATGGCTCATTTTATCCCTGCTTTGGGTTTACCTTCTTCTTGTGTGACTGATGACTTATTTGTGAAGGAAGTCTTCAGGCTACATGAGTTACCCCAAGTTTTTTTGTATCAGATAGAGGCTCTCAGTTTACTTCTTGATTTTGAAAACACTTATCTGTGACAAGGCGTTGGTACAAGTCTATTTTTCAAGTTGTGGTGTTGCAACACAAATTTTTCTGTGAAATCTTAGATTCACGTAAGGCTTTATTAGAATATAGGACAATGAGATTACTAATGAAGCAGACAAGCTTTCTTAAAAGCTTGCTGGTTTTAGTTATATATGCATTTAGTTATTCTGGTGCCTAATGGCAGCAAAAGCATCACTTTATCTACTCACTCATTAAGATGTTATGTGTGATGTAATAAAAATACTTTAGACAGAATCCATTTTTAGTTGACACAGAAGAGTAACACACTGATTTATTCTCTTACATGTTTAAGAATTTAAATATATAAAAAAATAAATCTCTTACTTTACAGATTATTCTGACCCATAGGTTCGATTATAAGATTTCATTTTTCAAATGCTTCTAATTCAGAATTGGGTTAGAGAATTTAGCTTATATTTTGGAATATCATTTACTGCAAGAATAAACAATGTAAATAAAAAATCTAGCTGTTTTTGAACTATTTTAAATGAAAATTATATGTTTCAAAATATTAAAAATGTACAATGCAAATTATTAGCTATGGATACAGCCCAAACAACTAAAGGTATTCTTATTAAATTTGACATGTTAGTGGAATGCTTGGTCAGGATAGGCCTTTTTAAAAATAAAATTTTACCCATTTTTAGTTCCAAAAATATAAATGTTAAAGGACCAGTAAACACAGCAGATTTGCATAATCAACAAATGCAAGATAACAAGACAATACAATAGCATTTACTCTGAATTTCAAATGAGTAGTAGATTCTTTTTTAACACATATCAAAGTTATGTATATTTCCACTCCCCCTGTACCATGTGATAGCAATCAGCCAATCTCAAATGCATATACGTATAGTCTGAGTTCTTGCACATGCTCAGTAGGAGCTGGTGACTCACAAAAGTGTAAATATAAAAGACTGTGCACATTTTTTTTAATGGAAGTAAATTGGAAAGTTGTTTAAAATTACATGCTGTATCTGAATCATGAAAATCTAATAAAACCTGAATGTCCCTTTAACAGCAGATATTTTTGAGTATGTGGACTACAAGTGTAATTTTAAGATTTCTGTCTGTCTTCACCATAATGATTTTTGTACAGCTCTATGTGTTTTCTAGAATGGATGCACACACAGCATAATTATTGTGCACATCTGCAGATTATGGGGCCGATTTATCAAGCTCCAAATGGAGCGTGATGCCCTTTGTTTCTGGCGAGCCTTCAGGCTCGCCGGAAACAGAAATGATGAAGCAGCGGTCTAAAGACCGCTGCTCCATAACTTGTCCGCCTGCTCTGAGACCGTGGACAGAAATCAACCTGGTTGAATATGATCGGGTTGATTGACACCCCCTGCTAGCGGCCGCGAATCTGCAGGGGGCGGCATTGCACCAGTAGTTCACAAGAACTGATGGTGCAATGATAGCGTATGCTGTCGGCATTTATCGATGTGCAGCGGACATGATACACTATATTGTATGATGTCCACTCGCACTTACATAAATATACCCCTATGACTTATAAGCAGATGTTCCTATTCTGTAAATTAATAATGGGGCTTATGAAATTATTTGCAAGAGCCTTACATATTTTTTTGTTAATAAAAAAACTCTTACATTAAAATAGGTGATGTACAAATTAGAGAACTATGGATTTTATTTTTGTGGTTTCATATGTGTTTTAATGATATACAAATCACAAGGGAAGATCATTTGCATCAAGGCATTGTTTGTGGTCACAATTCAGTCACATAAAATGTACCTTTGGGCTAATAATTTATGAGCTGTCATGTGATGAATAAATAGAAAACTGCCAGCTATCAGAGCTTATGCTGAAATTGCTAAACTTCAAATAACAATAATATGCTTGTCAAAATGCATAGGCAAAAACACCTGATTTCTGTTGAAATCTCCTTAAACTTTGGCTGCAATACATTTCATAGCGAATGTGTAGCTCTGTGTATAGCTTTAAAAAAACAAACAAAAAAGAAACAGTTTCAGATAAATACATAAAGCAGTGCGAGTTCTGGCCTTTGATTAGTAAAAATGTGTAGCTGAAAGTCTGAGTATAAATGTTTTGAATAAAAATTTTGGGGTTTTAGTAACCAAAATCTTGTACTTATGTTGTTTGCTATTTCTACATATAAAGTGTACAAAAAATAGCACTAGTCCACTATACCTGGACTGATAAAGTACAGAAATATATTTGTTTTTTATTCATGACTAATCATTTGTTCCTTGATTTATAAACTATAATGACATTGCCCTAGCAGGTATTTAAAGGGACAGTCTACACCAGAATTTTTATTGTTTTAAAAGATAGATAATACCTTTATTACCCATTTCCCAGTTTTGCATAACCAACACAGTTATAATAATATACTTTTAACCTCTGTGATTATCTTGTATCTAAGCCTCTGCAAACTGCCCCTTTTTTCAGTTCTTTTGACAGACTTGCAGTCTAGCCAATCAGTGCCTGCTCCCAGATAACTTCTCTTGCACGAGCACAGTGTTATCTATATGAAATACATGAACTAACACCCTCTAGTGGTGAAAAACTGTTAAAATGCAATCTGAAAGAGGTGGGCTTCAAGGTCTAAGAAATTAGCATATGAACCTCCTAGGTTAAGCTTTCAACTAAGAATACCAAGAGAACAAAGCAAAATTGGTGACAAAAGTAAATTGGAAAATTGTTTAAAATGACATGCTCTATCTGAATCATGAAAGTTTATTTTGGCCTAGACTGTCCCTTTAAATATCTATATATTAACAGAACCCATGGTTGTTTAAATAATTACTCTCCTCTGTTTTTCATGCTACCCAAAGGAAGTCTTGAACTGCCTTGACTCACTGCTGCAACTACAATCTACGTGAAGTGCTACCCCAAACCTTATGTCTGTAAGCTTTTCGGTGCAAGGGCGTCTTCCTTTACTAGATTTGTTTAGTCTGTTATGTTTTTGTATCTTATCACAAATCTTTGTCACTGTATACCCCTAGCTCTGTACCCAGCGCTACAGAAATGTGTGGTGGTATATAAATAAATAAATAATAATAATATGTGATAAAGAAGATTCTTTCACACGGACCCCTATTAAAAGCATCTGAATGATGTGGAAATAAAACCAACGTGTTGCAGGTTGGGAGTTTTTATTTATCATCAATTTCAAAGTAAATCCAATCAATAAGAGCCACTGACTGAAGTAGAAAAAAGACTTTTGTATCAGAAAATGAAATAATCACAAAATGTAGTTACACGTGTGATAAACAAACATAAAAACGACATGTTGCAGGCTTACCCAATAGGATTCTGATGCTCACAGACCATTATGGAAGCAAAAGACACAGTCAAAGAAAATGTAAATCAGGTCAGATAGCAAATTCAGCATTGGTGATATCTGCCTAATATGTTATAAAACAGGTTTTCCAATAACCAGCAATTTTTCATATCATTTTCACTTATTTTATAATTAACAATTTAATACTTTAAATGTCCTTGCACCTTAGAATCCATCAACAAACCTTTTAGGGTCATTGTATTTAATTTGTGCAAAAGTTTCATAGTTTAAAAGTGAGTGATTTCAAATGTATTTTTAACTTTGCTTTTGACAGGCCCTGGTCTTGTGCTCTTGGTTGCATGAGCCCAGCTGCTCGTGCAATGATAAGCAAGGCAGAGCTATGCAGGCAGCTAGCCACGATCACGGGTGCACAGATTGCATAATTAGGAACCTGTCTCCAACCGCACATTGTCTTTATTACACCAGCAAATCACACACTGATACCCAGAGAAAACGCTGTATATTTTATGAGTTATTTCTGTAACTTTTGGTCCAATCCATTAAAAAAACAGTGAAAACTGTTATGCATAGTTAGATTGTTGTTGGGTTTTCAATTTTAAGGCCACTCTAATCCATGAGAACGTATGTTTGTAATGTGCTGTTCCAATGGCTCTGTGCCTCTTAAACTTGACCAATAATTACGTTGAAATAATTTGGCCCCTGTATTCCAATCCACCATAAACGTTTTTCGTGCAGCTTTTTGCAGAATTTCACTATTTTGAGCTTTGACCTCCTAAAAATCCATTTGGCCTGTTTAACTTAATATATACATAGTAGATGAGGTTGATAGAAGACAGAAGTTCATCAAGTTCTACCTATACAGATCCTAACTGAGTTACAATAAAAAATCTTCCAATTCTACTTACATTAAACAATTAGAAAGCCAACCCATTTAAACAAGCAATCATATCCCTGAATTCTGTTTTTAGACAGAAATGTATCTAAGCTATTTTTTAATGTATCTAAGGTATTGTTTGCATTTACTACTAGGGACAGTATACACTCATTTTCATATAACTGCATGTAATAGACACTACTATAAAAAATAATATGCACAGATACTGATATAAAAATCCAGTATAAAATGGTTTAAAAACTTACTTAGAAACTTTCAGTTTAGCTCTGTTGAAAAGGCAGTTGGAAAGCCCACTGCAAGTGGGAAATAAGACCCTCCCCCCCCCCCTTCTTTTGCATATGAAAAGACCCTTTACACAAACAGGAGCAAGCTAGAGAAGGTAGCTGACGGTATTCAAATAAAACTTTGGGGCTTGGTTAGGAGTCTGAAAATCAGAGCAATGTTATTTAAAAATAAGCAAAATTATACATTTAAAAAAAAAAAAAAAAAAACTTTATGGGCTTTATAAATAGGTCATCTACAAAACATTTATGCAAAGAAAAAATGAGTGTATAATGGCCCTTTAAGCAATGAGTTCCACAATTTGTTTGCTCTTACAGTGAAAAAACTTTTATATTGCTGGTGGTTAAAGGGACGGACCCAATTTGGCTAAACCCCTCTTCAAAGCTTGAATCCCTGTTCCCTTTATTAAAGGGACAGTCTAGGCCAAAATAAACTTTCATGATTCAGATAGAGCATGTAATTTTAAACAATTTTCCAATTTACTTTTATCACCAATTTTGCTTTGTTCTCTTGGTATTCTTAGTTGAAAGCTTAACCTAGGAGGTTCATATGCTAATTTCTTAGACCTTGAAGCCCACCTCTTTCAGATTGCATTTTAACAGTTTTTCACCACTAGAGGGTGTTAGTTCACATATTTCATATAGGTACTGTGCTCATGCACGTGAAGCAATCTGGGAGCAGGCACTGATTGGCTAGACTGCAAGTCTGTCAAAAGAACTGAAAAAAGGGGCAGTTTGCAGAGGCTTAGATACAAGATAATCACAGAGGTTAAAAGTATATTATTATAACTGTTGGTTGTGCAAAACTGGGAAATGGGTAATAAAGGGATTATCTATCTTTTAAAACAATTAAAATTCTGGTGTAGACTGTCCCTTTAAATTTTGTTTTGATATGTTTTCTGTTCACCCATTTTTTTTTGTTTACACACTGATAAACATGTATTCTAGTTAAAGGGACATGAAACACACATTTTTTCTTTCATGATTCAGATAGAGCTTGTCATTTTAAATAACTTTCCAATTTATTTCTATTATTTAATTTGTTTAATTCTCTTTCTATCCTTTGCTGAAAAGTATACCTAGGTAGGCTCAGAAGCTGCTGATTGGTGGCTGTACATATATGGATCTTTTAATTGGCTTTTAACTAACTCCCAGTAGTGCATTGCTGTTCCTTTATCAAAGAATAGCAAGAGAATGAAGCAAATTAGATAATAGAAATAAAATGGAATCATGAAAGAAAAATGTTGGGCTTCATGTCCCTTTAAAGTAAAAATAGATACAAATAAATCTGGATTAACAATTTAGAACAATGAAATTTGTACATAACTAAATATAATCCACACAATCATCATTTATGATAACAACAAAGGACTTAATTGCTCCAAAGAATAGAGATTATTAATTGCACACTTGTCACAAATTGATTTTATTGATTAAAACTGAAAAAAAAATACATCAAACCCATCAGGAGTCGTCATCAATACATAAAAAAATAGTCTTCATGCCCTACTTGATAAGTCTGGGAAATTGTGCTTTCTTATTGTTTATTCTGTTTTTATATAAACTGTTTTTTCTTATTAAGGGACCAACAATTACAGTAGAATTTTAAAATCAACAAGTGCATAATAAAAACATAATTAAATAGCATTAAATAAGCAACAGATTTTTTCTGCCTAATTTCAAAATGGACCCCAATTTGCCGGCCCCCTGCTAATGTGACAGCCATCAGCCAATCAGAAACTCATATATGTATACACTCTAAACTCTTGCACATGCTCAGTAGTAGCTGGTGGCTCAGAAAGTGTACATATAAAAAGACTGCATGCAAGTTAAAGGGACAGGAAACCACATCATTTTCTTTCATGATTTGGATAGGACATACAACTTTAAACAACTTTCCAATTTACTTCTATTATCAAATTTGCTTCATTCTCTTGTTAACCTTTGCTGAAGGAACATCATTGCACAACTTGCAGATAGTTGAACACATCTAGTTAGCCAATCACAAGAGACAAATGTGTACAGGCACCAATCAGCAACTAGCTCCCACTAGTATAGGATATGAGCATATTCTTTTTCAATAACTAATAATGAGAACAAAGCACATTGGAAAATAGAAGTGAATTTAAAAGTGTCTTAAAATGACAAGCTCTATCTAAATCATGCAAGTTTAACTTTGTATTTTCTTATTCCTTTACATAGTAGAAATACATTGGAAATTCTATTAAAACTGCTGCTTTATCTAAATCATGAAAGTTTCATTTTAACTTTAATGTCCCTTTAAAACAAATATGGTCATCTGGCGGCCCTGTGCCATAGGTGGTCCCAGGAAAAGTAAAAAAATGGGGACATTGTTAGGAAATATATGTATTATTTGTGTTTTTCACAGGCATGCATTTATTTGAGGCCCTTAAAACCCCTAAAATATTGATCAGTGGCCCCTATATATTAGGAAGTTGGCCATCACTGCTTTAAAACATTGGCTATTCATGTGGAATGAAAATGAAGCCTACAACTGTCTGCGCTTGCATACAATTTGTTTATGTGACTTTCTTAATGGATTGGAAAAGAGATAATAATTAAAAAAAACTGCAGTAAGAGAGAATCAATAGATCGTCATATACTTGTTGTCTTAAGCAGTAGCATGATAGGAGATTTGCATGAAAGTAACTTCTGTTACAACCAACACTACACCTCCTTGTGCGTTTGTGCGTTTTAAACCAGCCACTAATGTCTTGGAGTAGATGCTAAGATTGTTAAGTAGGTAGAATGCTGGCTTAAAGATAGACGACAGAGTACATTCAAATGAGACATCAGTTACTAGTGGTGTTCCTCAAGGGTCCATTATTGGGCCTGTTTTGTTTAACATGTTCATAAGTGATATTGGGAGTGGGCTTAAGGGGAAGGTTTGTTTGTTTGCTGATGATTCAAAAATTATAACAGAGTTGATATTCCAGGAGGGGTTGATCAAATGAACAGTGATATTATAAAAACTAACTTTTCAAATAAATGGAATCTGAAATTTAATATTACCAAAAGCAAAATTATGCATATAGGATCCAAAAACCCAAAGGCCAATTATAGTCTCAATGGTACATTACTGACTGTAACTAAAGAAGAAAGGGACTTGGGAATTATTATTTCAGATGATTTAAAATTTGGTACACAATGCAATAGTGCAGCCAGTAAGGCCAGTTAAATACTTGGTTGCATTGGGAGAGGTATTAGTAGCAGAAATAGCCAGGTTCTTATGCCACTTTACAGATTATTAGTTAGGCCAAATCTGGAATACTGTGTACAGTTCTGGAGACCATATCTTCCGAAAGATATAAATAAACTAGAAGCTGTCCTAAAGAGGGCTACTAAAATAGTACATGAGCTAAAATAATGTAGAAGTTGAAAGAATTTTCCACAAAAAAATAAATGCCAAAACAAGGGGTCACAATCTAAAGTTAGAGGGTAGCAGATTCAGGAGAAATTTGAGGAAGCATTTTTTTACAGAAAGGGTGAGGAATTCATGGAATAAACTTCCATTTGAGGTGGTAAACACAAAGGGGCCAAATTATCAAGCTCCGAATGGAGCTTGATGCCCCTGTTTCCGCAAACAGCAGTTACGAAGCAGTGTTCTAAAGACCGCTGCTCCATAATTGGTCCGCTGCTTCTGAGGCTGCGGTCTGCAGTCCGCCTGATCCGATGCGATCAGGCTGATTGACACCTCCTGCTAGCAGCCGATTGGCCGCAAATCTGCAGGGGACGCCATTGGACAAGCAGTTCTGGTAAAATACTTGTGCAATGTTAAATGCCAACAGTGTATGCTGTTGGCATTCAGAGATGTCTGTGGGACATGATACGCTACAGCGTATCATGTCGGACAGACATTGATAAATCGGCACCAAAGGCTGGAATTAAAAAATGCCTGGGACATGCATAAGGCTATCCTAAGAAAAAAGTAACATGTAATACGGGTAGACTTGATGGGCATTTTGGTTCTTATCTACCGTCAAATTGTATGTTTCTATGTTTCTATTTCATAGCACATCCTAGGAATGGAGCCAAATCTTTTTAACCTCTTGTGTTCAAATCCATTTCCAGCAGGTGCATAATATTCTATTTCACTCAATTATTTAGCTTCAAAAAATGCTGATGAATGAACCATTTTATGCTCCCAAAAATAAGCTAGTTCCTGGGGTAATATTGTCCTTTTACAAAATGAATCTTCCCACATATGGCCTGACAGATATAAGTCTTCAACTGCTGTATGAAACCCAAAATGTTTTTTTTGTGATTCAGACAGAGCAGACAATTTTCAACAACTTCTAATTTACTACTATCAAATTTGCTTTGTTCCCATGGTATTTTGTTGTTGAAGAGATACCTAGGTAGATGTCTGGAGCTCTTTATGGCAGGAAATAGTGCTGCCCTCTAGTGTTCTTGCAAAGGGATAACATTCTTGCATAATTTATGACATATAGTTCTCCAGACACGTGCACACTCCTGAGCTTATGTCCCTGCTTTTCAACAAAAGATACCAAGAGAACCAAGAAAACTAGAAGTAAATTAGAACATTTAAAAATGTAAAATTGCTGCTCTATCTGAATAGAAATAACAATTCTGGGTTTCATGTCCCTTTAACATAAGTCAGGCTGCAAAGCCCTGAATAATTTTTTTTTTTGATAAATTGGAAATGACCTTGCGGCATAAAGTGCACCAAAAGTGGTGCCGGTGTTTTATTAGACTGTGAAAGCCTTATAGCTCTTGGTTATTCCGATGATTCAGCTGTAATTATTGCTTCTGAGCCTCCTTTCCAGATAGGAACTTGGCCCGTTTTCTGGATCCTGCTTTTGCCTGTCCCCTTGTTCTGGACTGATTACCGGCGGCTGACATTGGAACTGTACTTTGTATCATTCTTCTGGTAACTCGGATACCTCCTGACTCCAGAGTGATCTCCTGACCTTTGCCTGTATCCTGACAATGCTCATGCGCTCACTTCAGGCGCTGTCGCCTGGTTTCTGTCTGCTTGTACAGCTACTGACTCTCTTCCTGACCTTGGTGTGTGCATTATCTACTGTACAAGTGTATCCAGTAAATCTACAAGATAAAGCCCTGGTACCTTTACAGGTGTTAATGTAATCAGAAAGATTTCACATTTGATTGGTAAATTAATTTATTGCAAAGGCTACACAAATATATTGTACAATGAGTTGTTTTATGTCCTGTATAAGCTAAAGCTAACCCAAGTTACAGCAATTTTATTACTTGAATACAGAGAGACAGATTAAATACGTTATTTTTAACTTTAGACTGAAACAACTGATTGCCTCCAGGTATATTAATAGTTTCCTCAAGAGTAGAAGTTGGTTGTTAATTATACATTTAATTAAGTTGATTTGGGACCATCTTGTGTTTAATTACAATTGTTAGTTTAGAATATATGTTTCCACATTAGCCATTTTTGACATAATTTGCCTGCAATTAAATGGCCAAAAATGTAGACCTGAAACTGGTGATGTAAACATGTATCTAAAATGCTGCCTAAGTATAAAAATGTTATTAACATTAACAAATGGGCTTCACTTGTGTGTTTAGTTACATTTATTTGCCTTGTTTTTAACAAAATAAAAACTGTTGCAATACAGTAAATAACCATAATAACAAGCAGAAACCACAGATGAATATGCTTTTAGTAATTTGAATACTGGGCAACCTTAATATTGTTAGGCTCCTAGACTGTATCTTTTGCAATTAAACCAGCCATATACTGACACTACTTTAGCCGGCTTTTCACATTTTATTCATATCATTTTTGGCTAAATAGTAATGATTGACAGTTTTATTCAGCCAATCAAGTAATTTCCAGAAAATGAAAATAGTTAAAGGGACAGTAAAGTCATAATTAGAGATTCATGATTTAGACAGAGAATACAATTTTAAAAAACCTTCCACTTTACTTCTACTATTTAATTTGCTTCCTTCTCTTGTTATCCTTTGCTGAAAGGTGTATCTAGGAAAACTCAGGAGCAGCAAAGAACGTAGGTTCTAGCTGCTGATTGGTGGTTGCATATATATACCGATTGTCATTGGCTCACCCATGTATTCAGTTAGAAACCAGTAGTGCATTGCTGTTCCTTCAACAAATGATACCAAGAGAATGAAACAAATTTGATAATAGAACTATACTGGGAAGTTGTTTAAAATTGTATGTTCTACCCAAATCATGAAAGAAAAATGTTCTTTTAAGTGAAATTTATTTTTGCTTTAACACCTGGTGGCAACAAATCCAGACAGGCACTGGATTATTCATATAATCACACTTTTATTGTAAACAGATTGTGAGGTTTTGGAGTCAAAGGGTTTTTCACTCTAAAACATCACAATATGTTCACAATAAAGCTATGATTATATTAAACATCTAGAAAGTGCCTGTCTGGACTTTTTCATATATATATAGTATATATATATATATATATATATATATATATATATATATATATATATATATATATATATATATACACACAGTATACTGTATATACTGTATATATATCTATCTATATATATGTATATATATATATCACCTCTCAAGCACTATTTTTTGTAAGCCTTTTTTTTATTCTACAAGGTCTGTATTTTAGTTATCACCAAGGTGTATACTGCAGGTAGGTATGTGCCACTCTGGCATCAAATTGTAATTATATACATTGATCTTGTTGCACAGCAAAATGCGTCATTCTTGTGCACATAACAAGTGCTTCATCCTTCTCAGTGCACACTGTGCAGTAAATTCACTAGACAGAGACATTTATTATAAAATGAGGGTTGGTTTAAAGAGACATTAAACAAAAAGTAATGATGCAGAAAATGTTTAATTAAGGAAAATAAAACAAGATTGCAAAGCTTCATTATTTATCATTGTTTCTTCTGCTAGTTCCAGGAGTTGCAAGGGAGCATTACACATTGTACTCTGTCCACTTCTCCACATAGAAGTTTGAGTACATTCATTGTACTTAAGTAAACTGACCCTGCAACATGATACTAGAGCACAAGCTCATTTACGTTTGTCCCTAAGAGGCCATAGCAAAGGAGACCAAAAACATGAATTGTACATTTAACTAACAAAATGACAGTGTTAAACAATTTCAAAATATGTATTTTACATGCAGATCTTTAAGACATAAAGGGACAGATTACAAGTGGTGCGTTAACAGTTGAAAATGGGTTTATCGTGGGTGTGTGTGCGTGTCGGGTTAACCGCTTATATTACAAGTTGAAAGTAAATGCAATTGCTTGTACACAATTGTGATTTTCACTACAAATATTACAGCATCCTCAGAGCTCTGGTTAATTGCTTCACAAAATAAAAAAGTGTCACAAAATACATTGCAAGGTATAGTTACACTCATAACACCATCTAATAAAATTATTTAAAAGGGCACAAATTTGATATGAGGTCTCAGGCAAAGGTCTTTAACATTAAGATATATACATATACAGTACATGTCTAAAGATGTGTGTGTGTGTATATATATATATATATATATATATATATATATATATATATATATATATATGTGTGTGTGTGTCTATATATGTGTACATATGTATTTATATATGTATATATGTATTTACAGACATACACATAAAAACACTTAAAGGGACACTCAATCAAAATTAAACTTTCATTATTCAGATAGAGCATGCCATTTTAAACAACTTTCCAATTTACTTCCATTAACTAAATGTGCACAGTCTTTTTATATTTAAACTTTTTGAGTCACTAGCTCCTACTGAGCATGTGCAAGAATAAGTGTGTATGCATTTGTGAATGGCTGATGGCTATCACATGGTACGTGTATGCATTTGTGATTGACTGATGTATATGTAGACACACACACACACATATATATATATATATATATATATATATATGCGTGTGTGTGTGCATTGGAGGCTTTTGCAGCTAAGTATAGAAAAATAAAAACGTAAAAAAATAAAAAAAATATTCATATTTAATAAAGTGTTATACTGTGTATTTACTGTAACTAGTTCACATTCCAAAATTCTGCACATAGCAGAATATGTTCTATTTATTTTTGAAAATGCCAGAGTTACTCATGAGAGGGCACTGGTTGGAGTCTGTCAAAAAAACTAGAATAAGGGGCAGTCTGCAGAGGCTTAGATACAAGGTAATCGCAGAGGTAAAAAGTATATTAATATAACAGTGTTGGTTATGCAAAACTGGGGAATGGGTAATAAAGGGATTATCTATTTTTTAAACAATAACAAGTCTGGAGTAGACTGTCCCTTTAGTGATGTGATAAAGTGTAAAGTTTTTATTACATTTTTCGATCCATCTGAATCCATTTATGTCCCTTTAACTGCCCCAACTCCTCTAACCTTCCTCATGTGAAACACACACTCATCTGCTGTAGATTTAACTCATTTCTGCCCTGTCTCTTTATGCGTGTGGTGTTTGTATATAGTTAGTTGTCTTCTGAATTTGAAGTCTGTATACGCATAACAATATAGTCAAGTTTTAGGTAACAGAGTTTCTAAATTGAGTTAACTGATAGACATATATACAATCATTGTGACCCCTGAGATAAAAACGTAATTGCCCCCGTGTTTAGGATCCATTCTTATTTACTTTCATATTTGACACTTTTATACTAGCTGCCATCACTCTTGTTTATCTGCTGACACTCTGGATGGTTCCCCAGCTAATGCCCCAGCCCAGCATCCCCCCTATGTACAGGAGGATGTGCATTGTGCAGAATTAGGACTTATTGTTCCCACCAATCACTGACACACAAAACAAAAGAAAAATCCATGTTCATTATTTCTTAATTGATGCATCATGATTGGATTTAGTTGTTCACAAAAGGCAACAGAATGTCCCAATCATGAGTTACACACACAACAGGGAAACAAAGTAGCAGAGACACAAATATCACAGAATTATCCTAATTACAGATTATGTATTTCAGTCAAAAGAATTAGCTGGCGCTCTGCCAGTTCTATACCAACGTTCTCCAGTAGCCCCTTAGCTGCAATTCAATAGTATTGCGGTTACAGCTTCTGAGAGGGAAAAGGTTAATGAGGAAAACGCTACTTCTTCAGACTAAATCATCCATAGAAGTGTAAAAATGCTACTTCCAAAGTAGTAAAATATAATATCAAATATGGTTTAAGAAGTTGTCCAGAACAGGTGCTGGTAATATATTTATTAACAGAACTTAAAGGGACTGGTGCCATCGAATGCTACAGACACTGAGGCAGCATTGTTTGTAACTATGTATAACATTGTTATGAACATGGTTGCAAACACTGCTGCCAGATGGCTTTGTACATGTGCATACTCCTGAGCTCATCTAGGGTTACTGTTTAACTAAAGATACCAACTAATAAAAATTTAGTAAATAGTCATTTAAAATTGATTCTCTACCTGAATCATGAACGTTTAAGTTTGACTTTACAGTCCCTTTAAGTGCTGTAGCCTGTGGGGACGATTTATGTAGCAGCGGATGCTATTCCGACTCACTCTGCTTCAGGTCCGCCTGAAGAGGAAGTTAAGAAGCAGCGGTACTAAGACCTCTGTTCCTTAACTTGTCCGCCACCTTTGAGGTGGCAGACAGCAATCAGCCCGATCAGATACGATCAGGTTGATTGACACCCCCTGCTAGCAGACGATTGGCCTCAAATCTGCAGGGGGCGGTATTGCACCAGCAGTTCACAAGAACTGTTGGTGCAATGATAAATTTTGATAGTGTATGCTGTCAGCATTTATCGATGTGCGGCGGACATGATACGATACAGCGTATCATGTCCGTCCGCACCTTAATAAATTGACCCCTCAGTATGCTGCAAAATGCTGTAAAATTACCTGATCCATCAACATATTTTATGTCCCTTGATTGTAACAAATTAGAACTAAGGGGTAGATTTAACAAAGGTCAAGCTGACATGATCCGCTATATCCAATCCTGTCCGATCAACATCGCTAAATGCCGAAGAGCTTGTGCAATGCCACCCACTGCTCACTGGTGGTCAATCGGCCTCTATCAGGGGCTGTCAATCATCTCGATTAGATTGGATCGGGATGATTTCAAGCCGCCACCATAAAACGGCCTGAAACGATGGGCCGCCGGGGCAGCATCCGCTGCTTCATATTTGGAGCCCTAGTTGTTAATGGGTGTGTGCACTGCTCTAAGCAATAACTTTGCATATGCAGTTGGTTTAGGCACTTTTACTGCATGTGCGAGGTGTCTATATCATTTGATACATCAGCTTTATCTTTCTTATTTCTAGGAGCCAGTAGATTAAAACATTTAAACCCATTTGTTCTTGTTGACCATAAAAAAGCTGGATGTGATACAGATATGACCTCACCCTATGGATGGGCACAACTCTTGTACTGCAAGTTACAAGGCAGGAGGGGTGTTTTTTCTTCTGCACCAATAGGTTTGGGGATACAAGAATAAGCTCCTAAGAAGACTTTTGTGCCTTTAGACCCCACCTGTAGAAGCTGGTGGCTGCTGAGCTATGATGATGGACCTTTTTGTTTGTTTTTAACCTTAGTACCTTACTGTTTTTGGCACAGGCTGGTTCTCCTGGATTCTCAACTTTTTGTCTATTGATGATATAAAGCAGACATGTCCATCTGTATCACCATAAAACCAACATGTGCTGACTGGCCACATACCCCTGGTAATGCAGACACTAGGGCAGCAATTGACATCACAATAGGTGATGGGTCTCATGGGAGAAAGTACCCAATGAAAGCAAAGCTCCTATCAAGCGCATATAACAAATTCTTTCACTATGTATGGTCCTCTTATAGTATTTAATGTATACAACTGTTTGTTTCATTATGTTCAATTTGAGTTTCTATATGCAGGAAGGTTTGCCCATAAAGTGCAATAGACACATTATACAATATCTGTACAATCTGACAAGTATAAGTGGAACAAAATGTCTGCAAGCAGCAGCGTACAATAGCACCAAGCTGAACAGAGCGCAGATTATTAAATTGTAAAGAGTGTTTTGACAAATAGGCAAACCAGAGTCAAACAGATGTGCAGATGTTTGTTATATACCAGTTTTCACATGAAACTATTTTTAGCTTCATTAGAGATTGACTACTAGATCAGAGATGTCAAACCTTCCTGAAGTAGTCTGTGCCCAAACTGGGAATAATGTTCTGAAAAAAATCTCTCAAGGACCCATAGAACCTTTTGCTAACCAGGCAGTCTAATGGTAGGTGCAGTGCCAGCAGATAGGTTTTACACCTGTGCCATAGTTCACCAGACTTGCTCTAGGTTGTCATTGTGCAGTACATTGCATAGTGTAGGTACCGGGGAGAGGTAAATGCAAGACAAAGTCTCTCATAAGTCTGGTATCTCCTTTTGTGATTGTATTAACCTATAACTCCACCTCCTTTCAAAATAAAAGAAGAGAATATATTTATATAAATGATGGTCACATCGCATGACCCTCTGTTTAACAAGCAATTGTGTGAAATGGCAGTTTTTTTTAACCAATCAGTTGCCCAGTATATAATTTAGATTAGGTGGGCTTTGATTCTTTACCTTTCTCTTGACCAGCATTATATCCATAAAGCTGAGGGACCCCTCAGTGGGAAAAACATAACAAAGCAGCTCTGAATCTGTGTCTCTCATACAAAATGAATCCATACATCTTGCAGATTCCTCTGAATGTCACATAACTGCTGAAAACAACGGGAATAAATAATCTGCTGTTGAGAAAAATAAAGTGAAGTGGGGGAATGAAATGGTCACTCTGGAGACCTTGAGTTTTATCTTTGACACAATAACTCACATGACCCTCTAGATATCAAGTAGTCAATTTAAAAAATGTCAATTATTTTACCCTCTAGACACTTATGTTAGAGTTGTAAAACTGTAAATATTTAGGGCTAGATTACAAGTGGCACGCTAACGTTTGTGTGGAAGCGCCCTCGCTAACTTGTACTCATATTACAAATTGAAAGTTAATGCGTGAGCACAATCACATTTAATGCATGTTGAGGTAGCGTAAAGGGGTGGGGATAACATAAAAATTGCACCAAACACAACATAAATACATTAAAATATACTGTTACACTCATATAAACACTATCTAAGAAAATTAATCCTATAAATATTCATAGATTTTTTTTATAAGGGTTAAATGGTATATTGTATATGGCCATGTATTTGACTGCAAAAGGGTAAATATATATAAATGTATGTATGTATGTATATACTGTATATATATCTGTGTGTTTAAATGAGAATTATATAATAATACTTAATATTGAGTTTTACAGTGTATTTACTGTAAATATTCAGCATTTCAATGTTCTTCACATATAGGGAAATTGTATTTTTATTACCAATAGGAAGCGATATACAGGTACATGTATATATAGATATAAATATATATAGAAATATGTATTTACTATAAAAATAACCTTTTTTTTGTATGTGAAGAACATTGGAATGTGAAATATTAACAACTCCTGTCGAGTAAGCGCACAAGCACTGTTTTTTCTTCTGTACTCTCAGTTGAAGTCTATGGGGAGAATAAGTTAGCGTGGTTGCAATATCCAAAGTTCTTTAGTTAGCGAGGGTCATTTAAATTTGTGACGCACGTATGCAAAAAGATTACTTCTAATGATGTTTACGCTCAAGCAGAAGCATTAAATAGCACACTACTTTAAATCTAGCTTAGTGTTTTTGTCTACAGGAGAGTTATTATGTTTAAGATTTTTTTTTATCTTTCTACACCCCCCCCCCCCCCGCAGTATAATATTATATCCTATATACTCTTATTATGTGTCAGTCAAGGGTTAATGAATTTAGTAGTTTTTGTCAAAATTGTTGCAGCCAAAAATTCTATTATACAGTCACTCATAACCCACTCAAAAAATAGCCCCACAAATTATTCAGAAAATGCTATAGTTAATGAATATACATCAAAATCTATGTTACTGAGGTCTGTATGTCCATTGGAAACATGGTTCCTCGTTAGAAAACAGAGCCCAATCATCAGTAATTTCCATGGAGTACTTAATGATCTTAATTAACAGCCTTGGCAATCCATTTTCCTCATTAGTGTTGCAAGGCTGCCTATAGCTTTAGAAGCCTCTGGTAACATTCTTACAATGTTAACCTCTTCCATTCCAGAGGGATCCATACAGAACGCCTCTTGTGTAAAATCTGGGGGCGTAGGAGCCAAGTAAGACTTTGTATCCATGACTACCATCATTTTAATATACATACACACACATATATATACACACACATATATAACAACATATTCATCTGTCAGATACACTAATAGGGAATGAACCTTGCCCCACAAGGACTGCGCTGTTCAAACACACTCTTGAAAAATAATTGTATATGTCACTCCTATAGAGCTCGTTATTTGTCTAATAATGTCCCATAAGTGGGGAAGAGTTCAGTGCTCATTGTAGAATAACTTGGCCTTATCAAATAGGTAATTTGCAGGCAATGGGGACTATTTAATATCTCAGGGCATGGACTTATAAATGCAGCCATTATAATTACTTTGGGTACCATCTGGGCCAACCAAACCAAAGAGATTCTAAAGCTTGAGGAGGTATCTGATAACCAAATAAATTAGTCCTCTCTCTGCTGTCATAGAAACTTGATGAGGTCTTTAATTTAGAGAAGAGGAGGAAAAGCATGATTTTGTGTTACAGTTTTATTACTATTTATTTTACACAGTATACATTTTTATTCCTACTGGTAAGATTTATTAATTAAGCCGATGAGAAGATTGACTATGAACTTTTCAAATTGGATAGTGTTTGGTATTTGCTTAAGAGAGCTAAAAAGAAATGTGTTATTTAATCTGCAATCGCTGTTAATTAATCATGAATTGATAAACAGACTGAATGTATTTCTGTGGCTTAATGAACAGAAAGTTCTCCCCAGCACTGTTAAGAGGAATAAATCGGAAATACTCAGACTTTTACACACTGATTTATATGCTTTGCTTTGAAGCTGAATAATTTGACCAATGTAAAATGTTCTCATGATGGAGAGAATCACATTCTGTGTCTATACAGAGAGAAGAAAGAAAGGGCTAGTCACCTGCCCCATGTTAGAGGAGTGGGGTAGAAGCGCGAGGCTGGAGATATTTGAGAGGGTGTTGAGGATGGTGAGCTAAATATGGTAGTTGGCAGAATCTGACGAGTTATGATTAAGTGTGAGAGCCAGAACAAATTGTGTCACCTCAGTCCTATCTGATGATATTGTCTTCCATAACATAGATATGTGTTCTCCCATATTAAAATAGATTTTCATTTACATGTGTCAGTAACTACCAATGTTGATTCTCCCACTTACCAAAACTTGTATCAACCAGCAGCAAATGTCTGGTTATGCCCTCTGTATCATAGCTGTCTATTCTACCTGTTCTGGCTCTCCTGATTACAATGCTTTATACTTCCTCTGCATATGGAATTATTGGATAAATAATATCATTTTTATGTATGTAAATGTCTGTACAAGAACATCTTATTATTTTAGAAAATGTAGCCTCAAAATAAATATTTATCACCAATTACTCGCATATGCACTTCTGTTTTGTTAAGTTATTCTGCAGATGGTTTGTCTAATAATACTTCAGAACTTCAGTCATCTAATACCCTAAAGGTAAATGATATAGGTTAGGGAGAACCTAAGGTAGGAATAAGTCTAACATAGGGGAGATATTCAGATAGAAAACACTTTATCCAAACTGTTTGGGACCAGAAAGGTTTGCATTTCAGAATAGTTTGGGTTTTGGAATATTTGCACAAATGGGACAGTTTGGAGAGGGGATGGAACCAAGTGTAGAGAACAATATTTTGTCTCGTTTAGGTAATATTTACATGCCATTATTCTACTGACAAATGTAGCCTAAAGTTAGTTTTATATCATGTTTAATACTTTTGTATAATACCCTCAGAATCATGTTTAATACTTATGTATAGTACCCTCAGAATCATATTTAATACTTATGTATAGTACCCTCAGAATCATGTTTAATACTTATGTATAGTACCCTCAGAAAAACAGCACAGTGCTGTAATCAGAAAGGTAATATTTTTGTTTTAAATAAATATAGACTATAATTTGCAAAAACCAAACCAAAGTCACAGACAGAGAAGATTGCGACTTATGGGTAGGGAAAAAAGTATTTTGTGTTCATTTTCTTTTAGAAAAAATATTAATAAAAAAGGTTGGATTTCAGAAAAAGTTTATATTTTGGAAGGATTTAGGGATTTGCACCTGCATTAGCATATTTACATGATAGGTTTATATGACTTTAAAGACAGAAATAAGAACAAAAAATTTTCAGCTAAGATCATTTGCATAGTGCTCATTTGTGAATACATTTCCGTTGATCCAAACGATGGACCATATCAATTACTTTCAATAACTACATAATAATTGTTTTGTGTATTTTGACACCTTTCAGTTTGCACAATAAAGCAGCAAGACCTGCAGGGGAAATGTTTACAGAATACTTGAGAGAAAACTTTCAGTGGAACCCAACTGTTCAGCTCACTAGCAGAGATGCTCAGTTTACAATAAGGAAAACAGTACGCTTTGAATTTTATATTATAAGTTTCAATTTATTTTAGCTTTATTACAATTTCTACTGTTTGCATAAATTCGCTTTTCCCTTTGTAGTTTCAATACAAATTTATCTTTTTCCATAAAGTATGATTTTTGCAAAACAACGGCTAGATTTAGAGTTTGGCGGTAGCCGTGAAAACCAGCGTTAGAGGCTCCTAACGCTGGTTTTAGGCTACCGCCGGTATTTGGAGTCAGTGATTAAAGGGTCTAACGCTTACTTTTCAGCCGCGACTTTTCCATACCGCAGATCCCCTTACGTCAATTGCGTATCCTATCTTTTCAATGGGATCTTTCTAACGCCGGTATTTAGAGTCGTTTCTGAAGTGAGCGTTAGAGCTCTAACGACAAAACTCCAGCCGCCGGAAAAAAGCAGGAGTTAAGAGCTTTCTGGGCTAACGCCGGTTCATAAAGCTCTTAACTACTGTACCCTAAAGTACACTATCACCCATAAACTACCTATGTACCCCTAAACCGAGGTCCCCCCACATCGCCTCCACTCGATTAAATTTTTTTAACCCCTAATCTGCCGACCGCCACCTACGTTATACTTATGTACCCCTAATCTGCTGTCCCTAACACCGCCGACCCCTGTATTATATTTATTAACCCCTAACCTGCCCCCCACAACGTCGCCGCCAGCTACTTACAATAATTAACCCCTAATCTGCCGAGCGGACCTGAGCGCTACTATAATAAAGTTATTAACCCCTAATCCGCCTCACTAACCCTATCATAAATAGTATTAACCCCTAATCTGCCCTCCCTAACATCGCCGACACCTAACTTCAATTATTAACCCCTAATCTGATGACCGGAGCTCACCGCTACTATAATAAATGGATTAACCCCTAAAGCTAAGTCTAACCCTAACACTAACACCCCCCTAACTTAAATATAATTTACATCTAACGAAATTAATTAACTCTTATTAAATAAATTATTCCTATTTAAAGCTAAATACTTACCTGTAAAATAAATCCTAATATAGCTACAATATAAATTATAATTACATTGTAGCTATTTTAGGATTAATATTTATTTTACAGGCAACTTTGTAATTATTTTAACCAGGTACAATAGCTATTAAATAGTTAAGAACTATTTAATAGTTACCTAGTTAAAATAATAACAAAATTACCTGTAAAATAAGTCCTAACCTAAGTTATAATTAAACCTAACACTACCCTATCAATAAATTAATTAAATAAAATACCTACAATTACCTACAATAAAACCTAACACTACACTATCAATAAATAAATTAAATACAATTGCTACAAATAACTACAATTACATAAACTAACTAAAGTACAAAAAATAAAAAAGAACTAAGTTACAAAAAATAAAAAAATATTTACAAACATAAGAAAAATATTACAACAATTTTAAACTAATTACACCTACTCTAAGCCCCCTAATAAAATAACAAAGACCCCCAAAATAAAAAAATGCCCTACCCTATTGTAAATTAATAGAGTTAAAAGCTCTTTTACCTTACCAGCCCTGAACAGGGCCCTTTGCGGGGCATGCCCCAAGAAAATCAGCTCTTTTGCCTGTAAAAAAAAACATACAATACCCCCCCCAACATTACAACCCACCACCCACATACCCCTAATCTAACCCAAACCCCCCTTAAATAAACCTAACACTAAGCCCCTGAAGATCTTCCTACCTTGTCTTCACCATCCAGGTATCACCGATCCGTCCTGGCATCCGGTGCTGAAGAGGTCCAGAAGAGGCTCCAAAGTCTTCCTCCTATCCGGCAAGAAGAGGACATCTGGACCAGCAAACATCTTCTCCAAGCGGCATCTTCGATCTTCTTCCATCCGGTGCGGAGCGGGTCCATATTGAAGCAGCCGACGCGGATCCATCCTCTTCTTCCGGCGTCTCCCAACGAATGACGGTTCCTTTAAGGGACGTCATCCAAGATGGCGTCCCTCGAATTCCGATTGGCTGATAGGATTCTATCAGCCAATCGGAATTAAGGTAGGAATATTCTGATTGGCTGATGGAATCAGCCAATCAGAATCAAGTTCAATCCTATTGGCTGATCCAATCAGCCAATCAGATTGAGCTCGCATTCTATTGGCTGTTCCGATCAGCCAATAGAATGCGAGCTCAATCTGATTGGCTGATTGGATCAGCCAATAGGATTGAACTTGATTCTGATTGGCTGATTCCATCAGCCAATCAGAATATTCCTACCTTAATTCCGATTGGCTGATAGAATCCTATCAGCCAATCGGAATTCGAGGGACGCCATCTTGGATGACGTCCCTTAAAGGAACCGTCATTCGTCGGGAGACGCCGGAAGAAGAGGATGGATCCGCGTCGGCTGCTTCAATATGGACCCGCTCCACACCGGATGGAAGAAGATCGAAGATGCCGCTTGGAGAAGATGTTTGCTGGTCCGGATGTCCTCTTCTTGCCGGATAGGAGGAAGACTTTGGAGCCTCTTCTGGACCTCTTCAGCACCGGGTGCCAGGACGGATCGGTGATACCTGGATGGTGAAGACAAGGTAGGAAGATCTTCAGGGGCTTAGTGTTAGGTTTATTTAAGGGGGGTTTGGGTTAGATTAGGGGTATGTGGGTGGTGGGTTGTAATGTTGGGGGGGGTATTGTATGTTTTTTTTTACAGGCAAAAGAGCTGATTTTCTTGGGGCATGCCCCGCAAAGGGCCCTGTTCAGGGCTGGTAAGGTAAAAGAGCTTTTAACTCTATTAATTTAGAATAGGGTAGGGCATTTTTTTATTTTGGGGGTCTTTGTTATTTTATTAGGGGGCTTAGAGTAGGTGTAATTAGTTTAAAATTGTTGTAATATTTTTCTTATGTTTGTAAATATTTTTTTATTTTTTGTAACTTAGTTCTTTTTTATTTTTTGTACTTTAGTTAGTTTATGTAATTGTAGTTATTTGTAGCAATTGTATTTAATTTATTTATTGATAGTGTAGTGTTAGGTTAATTGTAGGTAATTGTAGGTATTTTATTTAATTACTTTATTGATAGGGTAGTGTTAGGTTTAATTATAACTTAGGTTAGGATTTATTTTACAGGTAATTTTGTTATTATTTTAACTAGGTAACTATTAAATATTTCTTAACTATTTAATAGCTATTGTACCTGGTTAAAATAATTACCAAGTTGCCTGTAAAATAAATATTAATCCTAAAATAGCTACAATATAATTATAATTTATAGTGTAGCTATATTAGGATGTATTTTACAGGTAAGTATTTAGCTTTAAATAGGAATAATTTATTTAATAAGAGTTAATTAATTTCGTTAGATTTAAATTATATTTAAGTTAGGGGGGTGTTAGTGTTAGGGTTAGACTTAGCTTTAGGGGTTAATCCATTTATTATAGTAGCGATGAGCTCCGGTCGTCAGATTAGGGGTTAATAATTGAAGTTAGGTGTCGGCGATGTTAGGGAGGGCAGATTAGGGGTTAATACTATTTATGATAGGGTTAGTGAGGCGGATTAGGGGTTAATAACTTTATTATAGTAGCGCTCAGGTCCGCTCGGCAGATTAGGGGTTAATTATTGTAAGTAGCTGGCGGCGACGTTGTGGGGGGCAGGTTAGGGGTTAATAAATATAATATAGGGGTCGACGGTGTTAGGGGCAGCAGATTAGGGGTACATAGGGATAATGTAAGTTGCGGCGGTTTACGGAGCGGAAGATTAGAGGTTAATAATATAATGCAGGGGTCAGCGATAGCGGGGGCGGCAGATTAGGGGTTAATAAGTGTAAGGCTAGGGGTGTTTAGACTCGGGGTACATGTTAGAGTGTTAGGTGCAGACGTAGGAAGTGTTTCCCCATAGGAAACAATGGGGCTGCGTTAGGAGCTGAACGCTGCTTTTTTGCAGGTGTTAGGTTTTTTTTCAGCTCA